>NC_079532.1:9177500-9422500 GCF_003711565.1 Takifugu flavidus
CAGAGCAGAGGTCGGGGCTCCCGGGTCAGATTATCAGATTACCAGAATCCTCCAGAGAAACTCCAGGGACGGGAAGAGCAGCCGAGCTTCTGTGATCACGTTATTCCCGGGGAACTTTCCACCCGACTCCGAGGATACTAACGATCAGCTTTAGGGAGCAGGTGGTGTCCTGTTCTGCTGGGGGGGCACACAAACGTGTTCTTTTATGAGGACTCAACGCTGCAACCCTGTTTCTCATTAAGGCCTCATTACGGACACAGAAACTCTAATCAGAAAGTTTTCCGGCCGCTGATCCGAGCGCGGCTCCTCGCTCCAGAGGGAAGCCAGCGGCGCCCACCTGTGATTTCACACACGTTAGCTTCATTAGCCGCCCAGATGCGTCCTAGCCAAAGTGCCTCCGCTAATTCACGTAATTGTTGTGTGTTTATGCGTCGGAGCTGAGGAGGGTTGTATGAATACAGTGTTTCAGGTGTCCTGAGAGCTGCCTGATAGTGTTGGGGGGCAGGATGGGGGCCAGGTGCTGGTTCTACGGAGTCCCGTCCCTGGTCCCGTCCTTGGTGACCTCCAGCAGGTGTCACCTGTGTGAGCGAGAACAGGGCAGATGGACCAGCAGGGGTCGACCTGAGGGGCCAAATCAGAGATTTGAGGATCAGGCCTCGTCTTTGCTAGCTTAACGGCACTTTTAGGGAACAAAAAAACTGCCGTCATGATGAAACAGTCATGAATGAATGCGTGATTAGACCCATCTACACTGATCCATCCGCACTGGCTGCATCGCTAATGCTCAATAACGCACCGGTTGGATCTCCTGCTGCATCTTAATGTTCTGTTTTCTTCCCAGAGCCGAACTCTCTGGAGATCCGGCCTCCAGCTGAGGCCTGGCGAGATCCAGACTTTTAATCCCACGGCAACAAAAAAAAGTCATGTGTCTCAAAGTGATGCACAACATAAAATGCATCAAATAATGCGAAATCTTGAGTCTGAAAGATAAAAAGTTGTATTGGGAACAGAGAACTTTCCGCCCCCTGGTGGTCGCCGGCGGTATTATACATAGATGTTAGCAACACGGCTAATGCTAATGAGGATCCAGCTGGATGCAGAAACCTGCTGAAACTGTTCAACGTCCTTTACCTCCAGTGGGAAACTCCAGGAGGAGCTTCACCTTTAAGACTGAATCCGACCGCTCCAGACTTTCCCAGGAGCAGCAGACAAAACCCGATTCTGCCGTTTGTTGCTCTGCAACCTGACACGCAGAAATCCTTGGAAGCGAGCGCCACCTGAGACGCAGCCCCGAGGAGGAGCCTGGCATTGTCCCCGAGTGGCGCTCTTACATCATCGACAGGAGCGATTACTCAGATGGAGGCGGACTCCCCGTCCCAGCGTTCACTGATCTGGGTCCTGGTGGCGTTTTTAGCCGAGCGTCAGGAAAAAGGCGCCGAGGTGAGAAAAGCGGAGATGATTCATCTGAAAACGTCGTTGGGGCGAAGGTTCACGCCTCATCGACACATCTGGCAGAACCTTCATCTGGCAGAACCTTCACCGACGCCTGCCTGCGGAGGAGCCTCCAGGAACTGGGCCGGAACAGCTGAACCACCCGGGCGCCGGTCACCAAACTGGTCATGGTGGTCGCACGCTACTGAGGCCAGAAGCTTCTGGCGCCAACTGGATCACGCTGGTTTCCAGTCACCCTGTGTGGGAGGAGTTGGGACAAGCGAGGAGAATGAACGAGTATCTCGCTGTGTTTAAAGGCGGCGTCCCTCAGGGGTCAGACCAGGAACCCTCAAGTTCATAGAAATGAATCAAAAATGTGCTTCGTGAAAGCTGGTAGGAGTTTGACAGATGTGCTTTAGACAACGTTCCCACTATTTCCCTGTCGGGAAGTTGGGAAGACGATCGATTTCCCAGCGTCTCGCCTGCAACGTTGCCGTGACGACGTCTCCAGCGGCGGCGTGGTCATCAGCTCCCCTCTTGCTTCCTGGGTGATGCATCTCCAATGTGAGTGGAGCTCTCAGGCCCACCTGGTGCCTCCTCTGCTGTCTCTGAGAGGTTCTGAAGAGGTTCTGAAGAGGTTCTGAAGGGGCCTGTGACACGTGGACTCCTGCCTTCATGTCACCCTAACCTGCACGTGTACTATCACATCCATTTACGTCATTCTATAGTCCCCTGTTGGAACTGAGGAGGTAAATCAGAGACCCGTGAGTTTCTCTCCGCCGCCGTCTTCAGGACCCGTTTCCCCTGAGTTCTGGTCTTGTGCCGCCATCTAGTGGATTTCAAGAGATTAGCAGCATCCTGTCCGCGTGGAGATGACGTACAAAGCCGGGCACAAAGTCTGCCGCAGAAAAACGCAAATTGGCCTTAAAAACTCAACATTTGCTCACCGAGAGCAGAAAAACACACGTTTGAAACAAAGGAACCAAAAGAGGGCGGAACTTTGTTGCTGCATCAGCCGAAAAGGAGGTCAGAACCTCAGATGTTGCGCTTCGATGTCTGACCGCTAGGTGTCGCCACGCCACCCGGGCCAGCGGGGCAGTTGGAATAAATCTGCTTTTAATTCACATTTTAGCTCGCTTTACCTTCATCTGCAGACGCCACGACGACGTTTCTGAAAGAATCATCATGGAGGAGAGAAACGGAACCTAAATGAGGGTGAATCAAAGTAATCAAAGGTTTTTTCGGTCTCTCTGCGAACGCTGTCGTTCCCCGCCAGGACCGGGCGGCGCTGGAGCGGCCCAACGTGTCCAAACCTCAGAGACTTTAGGGTGGAGGCTAGTTTAGTTGGACGGTTGGTTGCAACTCACCTGAGCGTGACCTCTGACCCCGCGGCAGCCTCTGCATTGGTGACGGCACCTACTGACACACACGAGGGTTCAGCCTCGCAGTGATGTCACTCGAATCTGGCGTCCAGCAGGGAGATGACATCACAGCAGAGGTCATGTTCCTCATCGGTCACGCTGAATCGGAGGACATTCAGCCGGGGAGCCGGGGGCCCGCGTTGGCTGCAGTCACCCCGCCTCATGCACACACACACGTTAATACAGTCCAGACACACACACACACACACACACACACACCCAGGCCATCACCACGACGCTCCACATCTCTGGTAACTGGACACCTGCTCTCAGCTCTGACTGACAGCAGGTCCACATCCAGACTCGGCTCTTCCTAATTGGATTTGCGAGGCATCCTGCCGCAGGCCTCTAATAGCCTCTTGTAAGCCACTTCAGGCGTGTTGTGGGCCACTTCCTCCCCAGCCTGAGAATTAGGGACCTCCTGAAAGGCCTTTTTCTGGCTGCACACCCTGATTCCACAGAGATATTAGAGGATCTTGTAGATCTTGAGTGACTTTGACAATAATTTCAGAGCAACAGGACATGTGAAATTAAAAAGGGGGGGGGGGGGGGTTAAGAGTTTGGAGCTGCCAGCTGATGTCAGATTTAAAATTTAGAACACTGATTTAAAGTTAAGGATAAGCCAGCGTTTAACTCCTAAACCCACTGCAGGAAATGGAGATTTTCTGCATCGGTCCCACAAACGAGCCAAAGCCCATCAGAGGCCACAGCCGGAGTTTTAATGATCAGCTGATTCACCGTTCTGCTCGTTTCTTCTCATTCTGCTGCTGCCCTGTCAGCACTGTGGTGTTCTCATAAACTGTTAAACCCAAACTCTGAAACAGTAGATGTTCCGGAATGACGTCGCTTTCTTTTATCCCTCCTTGTGTATTGCTGGCAATTCTGTAGGCTTTAGATTTTAGATGATAAACTGGAAACTATGGCTGTTTCCTAATTTTCCTAATCAACATTTTACTTCTTTAACTAAAGATGTTTGACATTTTTCGCCGCTTTTCAGTGAATGTGACGTCACACCGCGCCCGTCCCGCAGATCAACACTAGAGGGCGGTAAAGAGCAAACGAGGCGTTTTTCATTTAATATTAATATTCAATCTTTAATATTCAATATTTAGTTTTAGTAAAGCTCAATATTACATTTACAAATGTAATGTTGAACTTTAGTAAAGTGAGCAACGGTAGCAGATTTAAGGGAAATCTTAAGGGAACCATTCACCTCCATAACTGAAACACCTCTAATTACCTTCCAAGTATTTCCTGACTGAACGTCTTAAATAATGTTTGATTTTGGCCAATCAAGGAAATGAAAAATAAATATAACGGCGACCTTTGAAGCCGCAGCATCAGTGTGAGGAATGTTGGCAGGAACCACACGTGACAAATAACACTGACAGATCTCATTGGGAGAAAGAAGAGGGAGTGGGTCAGCAAATCCAGAGGAGGAGGAGAGAAGAAGAAGAAGAAGAGAAGAAGAGAAGAAGAAGAACATCAGTGTTGAGTGATTCAAACAACAACAAGTGAGCAGATGGAAAGAGAAGATTTCTGTGTGACCACAGAATCCATCTCTCAGCTGCCGGCAGAACGTTTGATGTGGCCCTATTTCTTCACGTCAGCACACACACACACACACACACACACAACACACACACACACACACACACACACACACACAGGCCTGTCCTCCCACATGTGAGGTAGTGCGGGAAGTTGGGAGGCAGGGAAGCTTTTATATTAATGGTTGCAGTTAACCTGAGAGGGTCAAACCCATCAGAACTGTTGATGGATCTGGTCTGCAGGAGCTTTCTCTCTCTCAGTCTGTACACACACACACTCCTACACACACACACACACACACACAGTCACACACGTGTGGTTGCTTTGACTCGTGATGATCTGCTGGGTGGAGAAGAAGGCAGAGATGGAAGAAAGTTTTCAGTAATAAACATGTTTACGTCCCAAAACCACGTCGGAGCCAGAAGGTTTCTGGAGCCCCAAAGACCTAAACAGGCTCTTCATCGCCTACGTGAGGGTTGAGATCCGTTGTTGGTCCCTAACATCAAACATTTCATCCCTCGTTAAATGCATTTATACTACAGGACCATGAAGACAGAAGAACATTTTAAATCCAGAACAGGAGCTTCTATTAGAGCAGATTGTGGAGGTGAGAAACAGGAACGACTGATTCCAAATAAACCAACAACCTGACCCGCTCAGAGGCGCCCTGAGGCCCGGCCCCCGCTGGGCTGTACCACAGGGGACTGTGGGTACTGGGACGCCTCACCTCCAGCACGCACCCTGACCAGGGAGGTAAATCACCAGGCTGCAGCTGAGGGCAGGGGGAGGGGCTAAGGCGGAGCCTTGCATACTGAATGAGGCTAATGTGAAGGTCTTTGTTATACTGATGAGCGTCGAACCCATCACACCTCGGAGCGAGAGCGGGAACGGCGAGAAGCGGTCAGGACTCGGGAAGTTCCTCCAGGAAGAAGGACACAAGTTAGCCCTAACTGACCCAAGCCCGCCGGTCCCACAGACCAGGTCCCCTCACATGGGGCCCAGGTCCCCTCACATGGGGCCCAGGTCCTCCCACATGGGGCCCAGGTCCCCCCACATCGGACCCAGGTCCCCTCACATGGGGCCCAGGTCCCCCCACATGGGGCCCAGGTCAGCAGCACCATGGAACAACCAGAGGAGTGAAAGGGGAAGTTATTGGTGAAGATCGACGTCTTTAATCAAAGCTCGTTTATGTTTTACACTTAATTAATCTTCTAACAAACGTTTGCTTTACATCCAAAACTGTGCAGTTATTATTCCATCATGATCGGCTGCTTCTGTGAACATTCTCAATAGGTTGTTGGGTTTTAGGAATATTGTGAACCGAGCACTGCACCACAACAACAACAACAACAACAACAACAACAACAACAACAACAACAACAACAGTAGTTATAAGGATGCAGAGGAGCAACGTGTAGCTATGCTGAGTTTACGTACATACAGCATTTAACTTATCTGACTTAAAGGTTCCGTCATGCTGGAATCAAAAACAATCTTTGGTGTATGTCGGTTTACAGCAATGATGGAGGCTCACACACACACACACACACACACACGCACACACACACACACACACACACACACACACACACAGCCGTCTCCTCGGTCCCGTCCAGCACAGATGGAAATAAGAGGTCTGGATCCACAGACGTCTGGATTCTCTCACTTTTCCGACAGGCGTTCCTACGGCCGTCACCAGGCGACCTTTGACCTCGGTGTGACCGAGCCTAAACGACGCCCGACCCCCCGATACCATTTCGTTTGAGCTGCGTGACGGTACAAGTGTCTGATCAGGTGACCACCGAGGCTTCACGCTCTCTTCAGTCTGTACAGGACAAAAGGATGTTGGTGCGATTCCCGCACGCCATTAAAGGTTCAGCGTTCCAGCGGGGCGGGGCGGCGCCCATCACATGGCCCAGGAGATGTTGGCCGCGTGCTCTTTGGCCTTCATGCGCAGCACGGCGATGCTGGACGTGCGGCGCTCAAACTCGGGCTTGGTCTCGAAGGCGTGGTGACCGTTGGCGCCCGGCGCCAGCAGCGAGTCGGCGCTGAAGAAGTTGTTGAGGGAGACGTGGCCGAACTGGTTCTGCTGGCTGGGGAAGCCCATGTAGCCGTGGTCGGCGGCGCCGGCGGCGGAGCGCGGGGGGTGCGTGTAGGAGGTCACGCAGGGAGGCGAGCCGCGTGGCAGCATGCAGGAGGAGACCACGGGGCCGCCGGGGGGGGCGCCGGGCCACAGGTTGTTGGGAATCTGTGGGGAGAGGCGGAGTCAAGTCCTGAAAGATGCTGATCCCAAAAATCAGAGTCAATTTGGTGTGAAACCAGGAGAGAAACTGCTGAGTAACAGGCTGTTTAAGGTGGTAGAGCCACCCTAAAGCTCAGGAGCCCCCCACCCCCCGGGGTCCTGACAGAGGGGGGCCCTGACAGAGGGGGGCCCTGACAGAGGGGGGCCCTGACTCTGCTCGTGAGGACAGTTGTGCACAGCTGGAGGAGCCTTTTTCACCCAGATCTTCAGAAGCAACTGTCCTCTTACGCTCCACAATACCTCGTTGTTCAGATGTGAGCTGGACCCCCCCCAGGGTGTGTGTGTGGGGGGGGGGGGGGTCTACACGAGGCCCTGGAGCTTTACCCTGAAAACTGAAAACTAAAATGAAGAAGAAATGATTTCAAATGTCGCGTGAAGGTGAATTTGAACCAGTTCAGGTGAACCTACAGCCCCCCCCCCGCACACACACACACACACACACACACACACACACACACACACACACACAGTCATCCAAAAATGTGACATTAATTATAATAGCAAAGAAAATCTGATCAAACATCCTCAACGATGTGATAATGACGTCTGTGCTGGGTTTATATAGATTATTGGGAATATTGTTCATAAAATCTTATTTTAAAGATAAAGACAATTAAATGTTTTGTTGTTTTGTGTCTCACGGAAGGAAAATATTTAACATTCTAACATCATTTTTCCTTTAACACATTTTATCTGAGATTTAAAACGATCCAATTTAATCTCAGACACTAAATTTTAAAATAGAGAAGCTGTTGACAGTTTAGAACCAATTTAAACGGTTTTAATTAAATATTAAAAAGAAAAAGTTAAGATGACAGAAAGAATTAATTAACACAAAATCTGTGCTGAATTTGGATTTAAATCTGCGGCCTCGGCAGGAATCAACTCATTAAAATAAGAACTAAATGGCTTATTTTAATTTTTTAATGCATCTTGAAAATAATCAGCAGGTCACTTTAAATCATTTAAAGTGAGAATTTTAATTTATAATTTACGTCGAACCATTTCAGCAAAAAATAAAAATAAAAAAAAGCAATTTTACGAATTTCTGCCAACGTTGATTTTTAAAAGCAGATCTCATCCGTCTTCGGACCGAACCGACCCCGAACCCGATAATCCGAACTCTCCGCGAAACAGGGCGTGGCTGTGATCCCGCACATAATCGTGCGTGAGAGCCGCACAGTTCAATTTTTTATATATATTTCAGATCCTTTGAGCCATTTGAAATGCGGGATCCACCCGGAGGGATCGCGCGGGTCGCGCCCCCGCGCGTCTCCTCTCACCTCATCTCCTACCTGACCTTTGTGCGCGAGACGGATGTTCTGTTCGAGTGGAACCCGATCCCGGCCCATTAATCCCGGCCGGCTGCAGCTCTGAGCAGCTTCTTATCTGAAGACGCTGCAGATTAATGACGCGCGCAGAGCCGCTCGCGCCCACGGCTCCGGCGCGTTCTGATCCAACAGGGATTCGAACACAGAGAGGAGGGCGCACCTGGCTGTAGCTGTCGGTCCTCGGCAGCACCGACAGGTCGTAGGTGGCGGCGAAGTGCGTCTTGGCCTGTTGGATCTGTCCGTAGCGCTCCCTCTTCCTCCACTTCGCTCTTCGGTTCTGGAACCACACCTGATGCGGGGGATTAGAACGAAAAAATAAAATAAATAAATGCAAGCGAAATGACAACAGCTGCGTTTGAAAACTCCGGATAATAAACTGTCGATGTGAAACTGGAGCCGCTGCCGCGTCCTCGTGGACGTGGTTCCGGCCTAAATAACGCAGATATTTAATCAAGGAAACGGGTTCTTGGCCTGTGATGGACCGGGACGTACCTGCACTCTGGCCTCGGTTAACTCCGTCCTCATGGCCAGCTGTTCCCTCACGTACACATCTGGATAGTGCGTCTTCTGGAAGACCTTCTCCAGCTCCTCCAGCTGCGCGCTGGTGAAGGTCGTGCGGTGCCTCCGCTTCTTGCTGCTCGACACGTTGCTGTCGCACTTGTCCGTCATGTCGTCCAACTCGGGCTTTTCCGGGCCGGGGGGGCCCGGAGAGGCCCGCAGGGTGCAGCACCCGTCCAGGGGCCTCCCCAGCTCCGAGTGCAGGGCGTCCTCGTCCGCTTTGGGAACACCATAATTAGCTAAAATGAGAAAAACCTTCTCTATAAATACACATATATACATATATAATTTTATAATATATAATATATACAATAATAGATAATTATTGTTAGATAGCATTAAAATTACAGAAACGCATTCGATTCAACACTTTGTCTATTTAATATCTATTTATTATATCTATTTAAATATATTTCGTCGTCTTCAGTCATTTTCCTCTTAAAATAAGCGCGATATTTAGAGGCCAAATGGTAGAAATGCATCTAATAAAACCTAATAAAGACTAAGCGAGGCCCCAAAGGTCTGGAGGAGACCTGGGGTCGGAGCTGAGGAGCCGTCTACGCACCGCTCTGGTCCCCGCAGGGCGACGCGCGCTGCTCGCCGCTCTGGAGACCGAAGGCCTGCGCGCACTTCGGGGAGGACTTGGTGAAGTAGGGCGCGCCGTCCAGGCTCTCCATGACCTGCTCCATGTAGAAATCGCTGGCCTTCATGGTTTGGCTCTTCAGCGTGAACTTATCCTCCATGTATTCCATCATCTTTGCCCAGATCCGTCGAACCCAAAACACCATCCGAGAGCGGCCGAGCCAGGACGCGGTAATTCGCCGGTGGAGATAATTTGCTGTGTCTCGCAGGCAGGACGTCTTTATAGCCCCAAAACAGAGTGAGGCTGCTGAACGAGCCCCCTCCTCTCTGGACGCCAAGCGGCCGCCAACTCCTCCCACGAACCGAGTCCAAAGCAAACTGCAGTCTGAAGTGACACCGAGGCTCCGAGGAAACACCGCGGAGCGACTTTAATTCAAAACACGTTTGCACATCCACAACGAGGCCATAATTTATGCAGGGCTGAAGCTGTGACTGGAAATGGATCTAATCTGGCTCTTTGGACCGAGGAGCTCTGATCTCCTGCAGCAGCTACCGCGCACAGCAGCGGGCTGCGGAACCGTAAAGATCATCACCCCGTTTATTTGAAATATCCCTCCACGATGGAGAGTTTCGGCCCTAATTTGTGTCGGCAATTCAGAAAAATGAAGTCACAAAATCCAAATAGAGAATCTCGAATTCAAATAAGTCATTTATCCTGTTTGCGCGCACAAAAATGTTGCATTTTTCTATTTTAATGGCCGCCGTGAAGGAGCTGTTCTAAACGCATCATCGCCATCAGAATTTAAATATACATTTAAAAGGGAACATTTTAATGCGGTTTTAAAATGTAACAGGCTTTAAATGCACCATTTATAAGGGAAGCATTATTTATAAGGATTATTTCCAATTAAAAATCTATGGAATTAAATACGTAATATTTCGGCGGTGACACATTTAAATTAGTGCGTTAAATTAGTTCTAAAGCTGGTGATTTAATTTAGCCAGAAAAATTCTCAGACTTTAAAAGAGTGATTAGCCAAACTAATACTAAATAAACACAAAACTTGGGGCCGCAGAAGTTTGAGTAAAGTTATTTCTGAAATGTGAAGATCTGATGTTGCTCCTGGTGCATTTAAAGATCCTGCAAATGCAGGAAATCAGAGATTCACCAGAATCCCAGTGGACAGGGAGGTCTGCCTAAAAGGACAAGAGACGCATTTCTTCTGGTTCTTCTTATTGGAGGAATTATGTTACGGCTAAGCAAAGTCCACCGTGCACACCTCCACCCGGAGCGCCGGCGCTCCGGCTCTGGTGGCTCGGGTCAGTGGCAGGAACCTGCAGCTTCACGCTGCCCCAGCAGGAAAAATCCAAATAAACAGAGGCGCTCCGGAGTAGCAGGGGGGTGTCTTGGTGGACGTCTAGGATGACCTCACGCGCTGGCTCACGCTGAGGAGAAAATGTGAAAAGTTCATTGTGGCGTTTGGAAATTCCTGATGCTGCGCCGGGTCTGTGGCGCTGGAGGACGGCGGCGCAGCCACAGCCGGGCTGGTTCTGGAAGTGTTGTCAGCCACCTGCAGGGAGCCTCATTCCCAGTAAGGAGCGCCGGCTGCCAGCCGCCATCCCGGTTGGAACATGAATTAGGATCTATTTCGGTCTTAATTGGCCCGATGACGGTCCAACCCGACCGCCGCCGGGCCTGAAAGTGCCACTTCACAGGACAGAACCATGACATCACGATGCCTAAATTGGGCCGGGCCCTAATTCAATCTGCAGGACCCAAAAACAGTCGCAGCACATTTTTCCCCCCAAAACACTTGATGTGATCAGAGCGGCTGAACTGAGATCGATATCGGCTCCTTCTGGTTCTGTTTGTTTGTCTTGACTTTTATTTCCAGGGGTCCAACATTCCTGAGCGCTGACAACCTTCTCAGAGTGGCCCGGACGCCGAGACCCGGCCCAATAGTCCACAAACTGACATTAATAACAGTGTAATAACACGAGCGGAGGGCGTTTTCGCCTGAGTGTCAAACAGCTGAAAAAAGGTTGTTAAAACATTCAAATGTGACTGATGAGACGAGAGAAACATTCAATGCTTGTTAAATATGGTCAAATCTAATTTCAAAGAAAGAACAAACCCCAAAACTATTGTTACTGGTTCAACTATTGAGTTTTTTATTTCTCTGCTGTTTAATAATCGTGATATAAAGATCTCGTTAGTGCCGTTATTATCGACGGTGCTTTGGGAATTTAACTCCCATTTTAATCACATAATTAGCTTGTTTTTATGACTTTTATGAGCCACTTTCAACCTAAATAAGAGGCTATATATATACTGTACATATGTCTTATTTTATTTATCTTATTCTAATGTTGTCTTTTTTATGTTGAATGTCGCAGCGTCACACCAGGACAAATTCCTAGCTTGTGTAATACTGTGTATTACAGGAACAATGGCAATAAACCTGATTCTAATTCTAATTCTAAATAAAAGGCTAAGTAAATAAGCTAAATACAGCTGCAGGTTGTCAGTCCGACGGTGGTTTTCTGTTCTTTTTTAGGTGCATCGACTCTGAATTTGAAGGTTTTAAACCAGTTACAGCAGAATCGCCCGGTACTGGAAGGATGAAACCAGCACCTAAAGTAGCTTCTGAGGGAAAAACCTGGAGAAGCGAAGGAATTCTGCCGCTGCGCCGCGCTATGAGCCTCGCTCTGGGACCCAGGACGGCCCGGGCTGATCTCGCCTTCAGCCACGACCTCGAGCCGGCTCGGAGCCCTCAGACGTGGGAGACCACGTCCCTCAACCTCAGGCTGACGACCGTGAGCCCAGCTGAGTCTAGAATTACGTTGCTACGCTAACGTGGATGTTGGGCTGCTTAAAGAGCGTCGAGACCATTTTCTTGCTTTTTTGAGCTCAATTAAAGCCTCTTAAGGCAGAATTTTTGTTGGAAAACTAATCCGTGTTTTTATATTCCTATTAATTTTGTGATAAGGAAAAAATATCCTGCGTGACCTGGATGTAATTCTTGAACTTTTGCAGCTCTATGTTGCCCCCCCAGCCCTGGCCTACAGCTGGGGCTTTACCCCTTTGACAGTTTTAAAGAATCCAACTGATAAAAAGGGTTCGAGTCCAGAAAGGAGCCTCAAGCAGGTTAACGGAGACGAGACCCGCTGATTCGAGGGGTGAATTTCCAGGACAAGAGACGATTCTATTGCTGTCAAATGATTTGAAAAGATGAAATTCTATCAAACGGTTTCCAGCACAGAAACAAGGACCGACCGTTGCCGTTAAAGGGCAAATCTCCTCCGCTTGCCTTATTTATCAGTGCCTTACTTATTTCCAGGAAGCTGATGCGACTGAGTGATGCTAAATTAAATTCTAATCGATGCTAAATTCTTCTAACGACACATGTGAATATTCTTTGTTATTTCGTGCCGGTCGGATGAAACCTGAGGCGCCCGCGTGCGCTCCAACTGCCCGGCGTCCCGCGGAGCCGCTGACGGTGAACAAGGTTCTTGGGTTTCACAACAACCCACGAGCGGGCGGGACGGCGGCGTCGGCCGAGCGAGAGCTGCGGCGGGTCCAAACACACCCACCGGCGTGTGAGCGACAGACAGGAGACCACAGACAGACAGACAACAGACAGAGAGACAGGCAGCGTTTCCTGCGTGAAGCTAACGTTTCCAGGTGTGAGGGAGCCTCCGAGCCTGCGGAGCACCGACGGGAATAAAAGGACATCGTTTCAGTCAATCCAGCCTCGCGCTGGTGGACCGGGTCAGGACAAAAGTGTGTGTGTGTGTGTGTGTGTGTGTGCGCGCTACAATAATCTTTTATTTATTTAACCAGGAGACATTTAGCCGGTCCTCTGATGCCATTATTGAAACCATCAGTGAGGCGTTCTGATCATGTTTGGGCGTCGCGACGCCTCGTGGACGCGCGCACGGATCCGTCTGATTCGATGGAAGTTTTTTAGTCCCGTTTGTGGAGCGGCTGCGCCTCAAACCTGCTGGCAGATCCTGGATGGTCGTGCTGGGCTACGGTCGGACCGTCGTCATGGTGACGCCAGCAGAGGCTACATCACTTGGTCTTCTTCCTGCCTCCTCCCCAGCCGCCGCTCAGACGGACGGGGTCGTCTCGGAACGACGTGCGCTCCTTTTTTGACGGCGCCGATGCGACCTCTTTGGCCGGCGTGCACGTTTGTCCTGGAGACACGGAAGGAAACTGCGTCAGGGTCAGGTAAATACGCCGCCGTCTTCCTCACGCGTCTTCCTCACGTGTTGAGGTGTGAAAGGTGGATTCTGGCGCCTCGCTAACGCCACCTCTCACGGTCGCTAACGCCACCTCTCACGGTCGCTAACGCCACCTCTCACGGCCGCTAACGCCACCTCTCACGGTCGCTAACGCCACCTCTCACGGTCGCTAACAGGCACGACGAGAGGCCGGAGCAGCCCCACAACAACCTCCAGTGAGGAGCATTTATCCTAAACATCTCGAGGCTGCACTGCTCATGTTCAGGTGGTTTATGCTTCTCTATCAGGGGTCGCGGGGTCACCTGGGGATCAAACACACAGAACAAAGGCAGCACCTCTCCCGGCTATGATGCATAACACGTGTAGGGTCCCTGTCTCCGGCCTCCGTGGCCCATCCAGAGGGCTGGGGAGGGGGTAAAGGACTGACCCCAGTCCAAAGATCTGAGCGGCCGCCACCCTAATAACACAAATCAGCTGATCCTGGTTACTGACCTGGTTAGTGACCTGGTTAGTGACCTGGTTAGTGACCTGCTTCACCCTAAAGTCTACAGATTCAGCCCTCCACACGCGGGCGGCGGACGCCATCTGAAGCCAGTCTGAAGTGCACGAGCACCGACCATATTACGTGCACGTGAAAAGTCAGTGCACGGCAGCGTCGTGGCGGATAGGCAGTCCATCCCTTCAGGTCGGGATGGAGCGGGGAGTTAGGGATCATCTAACGGCCTTGTAGCGGACGCTCGTTAAGCTGGTCACACATACGCTCATATTTCAATTTCATCGTTCAATTTGATTTCAATATTCTGATGTGGACGTAGACAAAGAGGCTTTATCCCCCCCTCCTCCCCCCTCCTCCCCCCTCCTCCCCCCTCCTCCCCCCCCCATCACAACAACGCTCACGGCTGCACCTCGTGGAAATCATTGTGAAATAATCACTGGAATCCAATTTGGCTTCGTTAGTGTGGACAGGGCTCTGCTTGACTGGGACACCGGGTTTAGAGCGGTCATCTGCTCCGGCCGCTCAGTGGCACCTTTGTCATCCCGACTCCTGAGCCCGGCCCGCTGACACAAGGGCCACTCATTCTTCGCTGAAAGGACTTATTCTGCCCGTTTCCACGGCGCTCTGTCCCCGGACCAACCTCCCGGCTCCCTCTCTGGACCCGGCCGAACCTCCCGGCTCCCTCTCTGGACCGGGCCCAACCTCCCGGCTCCCTCTCTGGACCGGGCCAAACCTCCCGGCTCCCTCTCTGTCCCCGGCCCAACCTCCCGGCTCCCTCTCTGGACCGGGCCCAACCTCCCGGCTCCCTCTCTGGACCCGGCCCAACCTCCCGGCTCCCTCTCTGGACCGGCCCAACCTCCCGGCTCCCTCTCTGGACCGGGCCCAACCTCCCGGCTCCCTCTCTGTCCCCGGCCAAACCTCCCGGCTCCCTCTCTGTCCCCGGCCAAACCTCCCGGCTCCCTCTCTGGACCGGGCCCGACCTCCCGGCTCCCTCTCTGGACCCGGCCCGACCTCCCGGCTCCCTCTCTGGACCGGGCCCGACCTCCCGGCTCCCTCTCTGGACCCGGCCCGACCTCCCGGCTCCCTCTCTGGACCGGCCCGACCTCCCGGCTCCCTCTCTGGACCCGGCCAGACCTCCCGGCTCCCTCTCTGGACCGGGCCTGAAGATTCGCCAGCCTATATTCCTCCTTTTACACACTCGGGTCCACGTGACTCCAGAAGCACGAGTGAAATAGTGAAAACACACGTCAAACATCCGAGTGGTTATACATTTAGTGGTTATTATTACACTGTTATAACTGTTGTTATAACGCATGAGCGCTGCCAATGTTTACACAGACGGAACTTAGTCGTCTCTACCTTATTGTAACAGCAACTGTTGGGGATTCATTTATTATTATTATTTCTTATTCTTATTATTAACAGTCCTGAACGTCACGTCGCCCTTTTTCCTCAGAATTTATTCGCGTGATTTAAAACAAAGATCTTAATCTCCGTACATTTCAGCTCACATAATTTTTTATTTTGAGGAATTTGCTTTGTTCATATTTATTTTACATTTATTAATATTTATTTTACAGGGAAAATTTTTCCTTTTGCAAATTAGTAACTAGATGCTTAAATTGAATTATTTTTATTAAAACACTGATATTATAATTAATGATGTCTCATCATTAATTATAAGTGTGTTATCGTGGCAGTTTTATTAGTAATGAACAGAAATATTACATCTACACTAAATAAATGTCTGATTGTTGGGGTTAAATTTTAATTATAACCACTAAAATGCTCTTGTGATTCTAAATTAGCCAAGCGACACTTTATTCCAAAACTCAGCTTTCAGTCATAATTCCTGGAATATTCCCAGTTGCGACGCAGTGACGGATCATTTCGGACGTGGTGTCAGTCGGCGTTCGCCACGATGTGAAAATGCTGATCGTGCACGTGAAATTTCCCAGACTCACTTGCACGACACAGAGCGTTTCGGGGAGGACGGCTGCTGTGTTTCTGGGGCCGGACGGCTGAACCGCTGACGGACGACGATCCGCAGGCTTGGTGTGGATGTTGTGGTGTCCCTGGTCCGCCTGCACGCACACGTGCACACACACACACACACACACACACACACACACACACACACACACGCACACAGCAGGAGGCAGCTCCAATAATCATCATCTACAGCGGCACTAAAGAGTGACGCAGAGATTTCAGCGAGTAACGTGGAGAAATTGAAAGTGTCACTGTGGAGCGAGACCACAGCCCAACCTCCCCCCACCAGCAGGAACATGGCTGATCAGACAGGCTCCGGGGGAGGGAGCACGACTGCTGAATGTAAATACTGCACACACACGCACACACGCACCCCAGAAAACTCACCGGCAGCGGCGCTCTGCCCCCATTCGGACTCTCTCCCTGGATGTCTGGCCAGACGCCCTCGCTGGGGAGGGAGAAGCAGATCAGTGGACAGTTTCAGGGGTCGACCATCATTCGGAGGTGATAAATGAACTAAAACCTCCTCTCGTGCAGGTTAGCGAGGGACATTTTAGCTCAGGCATAAACTCGGCCTCTGTTCCAGCTTTGGGGCGTCAGACTGATGAGTCAGCATGTTTGAGACACTTTCACCAGGGGGGGCAAAATGAGAATCAACATTTTATTTAATTTAAAAAACACAAACTTGAGGATTGTTAATCTTCTTTTCTTCACTTTGAGGTTTTTGTCTGTACGAGGACATGACATCATCAATCAATCAATCTGCTGATCAAAATGAAACTCCACAGGTCAACGACCTGTGTGTGTCCGAGTATCCGAGCAGAATTGGAATTTTAAAGTGACATTTTTAAGCCGTTTCAGGAATAAACACAAAATTAGAACTTTACATTCTAAATTTGTTCTAAAGTTGGCAGAACATTTTACTAACATTTTACTAACATTTTACTAACGTTTTATTAACGTTTTATTAACGTTAGGGACGTCAGGAAACGTGTGAACTTCAGGGATGGCCCCTTGTGGCCTGAAAAGTGGTGTTTTTGACACAAGTGTGCAGGAACTTTGAAGGGAAAACACTCCCATGTTTCAGGAGCCAGCCGTACCTGCCTGGCCCCCAGAGCAGCGTCCGGGCGTGCAGCCGCTGCTGAGCGCGCTCCTTCCTCCCCGGCTCAGCTTTGCCAACTGCATGACAGAGAATAACAAATAGAATGTCACCTAGTGCAGCTCCTGCAGGTTCAAATACACCCCCCATGGCAGCAGCACAGAGGGCCCTGCTCAGCCCTCAGCTGTGCAGAAGGTGAGATGTTCCTCAGAGACCAACGGTGCCATCAGGAGCTGCTCGGCGTGGACGGATAATCAGCGGCGGGTGCTGGTGCGGAGCGAAGCTGGAGCCGTCCCTCTGTAATTCCTGCAGTGGGAACGCTCCCTGCTTGTGTTTGTTTAGCTGAGTCATGACTGGAATACACGTGAAGCTGCTGAAAGATGCACCAGGAGAGGATCTGCGCTCCTCTCAGGGCTCTCAAATTAAAGCCGAGCAGCTTTCCTGATGAAAATAAACCGGAAAAGGCTGCTGATTTACGAGGGATGCTGAAATCCCATAATAAGGCCATAATTCAAAGTAAACACTGGAGCGGCGCTGACAGTCGGGCTGCCGTGGAAACTGATAATCAATCCTGACAGCCCGGCGCTGGAACTAATGATGCATTTATTTAAGCAATTTACTTGCTTTTGTTGAGTTGTAAAGGGAAGAAAAAGTTACAGTTTTCATGGTTTAATTGAGGAAACCCACTAAAAGGTGATGGATGCCCCCCCCAGGGCAGCAAAGGGCAGGACATGTACAGGGTGCAACAGGAACAGTTCCTTTTAAAAACATTGTTTTATTTAATAAAGAACGGTGTCCTGATAAATATTCAACAGGGTTCCTAATGACCCTTCATCCAGATTTTATTCCTCTAATTTAATTGCTCTGATTGTGATCATTGATGTGGTTAAAAGGGATAATAATTAACAATAATATAATAATTCATTGTAAAATCATGACGCAAAGACATCCAAACATTTGAGACGAGCACATTTATGTTGCAATCCGGCAGCAGAGAGAAAGACTATGAAAAGCCCCCTCTCGACCCCCTACAACCTCCTAAATCCCCTTTCAGTACTCCCCCAGGACATCAGGAGGGGGCCTGTAGGAGTCACGGCTGTTAAGACGGGCTCTTAAGCACATTAAGTGAGCTGGCCTCTAGTGAGGAAGAGAGAACTTTGACTAAATATCCCAGTTGTGGAGGAGGAGGAGGAGGAGGACAGTGGAGGCTTTGGTCTGCAGCAGAGTGCTGCAGGAGAGACACATTGTGGGATTTGAGGCTCCACACAAGCCAGGACCGTAAGAAAACAGATGACGGAGCCATGACGGAGCTGGACGATACAACTGGCAAACAAAACACAAGCGGATCCAGAAAAAGCCCAAAAAGAGGGAGCAAATTCAAAGTGTCTGCGTGTTTGCTGCATCAGTAATCACATCACAACAGCCTGTAATCAAGAAGAGGGGAAAGATCATAAATCACTTAAAACTCCCTAAAAAGGCCGAGTGTCCACATGCAAACAAATCATTAGAGTCCTTCAGGAATTCCCCCCAACATCCACGGCTGAAGCTGGAACAGCCTCCAGACGTGAGCGACTGGATGGAACATCTGCACGAGCAGGACAACAGATCTTTGGTCTTTGTTACGCGAGCAGAGACACAAACGGACGCTGTGGGGTCACAGCCGTGAACGCTGGGAAGAAAATGATGAGGAGGATAAACAAGACGACGGTTCAGATTTACTCTGGATTTTTGGAAGTGTGAAACCCAGCTAAGCCTTTTATCTGGGGGGGGGGATCTAAAGCCTTGTTCCCCTCTAACATGACAACTGATGTTTTCGTGGGGTTTGAACCCACTTTTGAAGAAGGTTCAAAGCCTGAGTGTGCTGGGGGGGGGGGGGGGGGGGGGGGGGCAGAACAAAAGAGGAAGAACCGAGAAGAAATGCTTGGAGGGTTCAACATCTGCAGCAGGAGACACGAGCCGACTGAAACCATCCAACAGGGATGAAAAGTAGCGAAGATCTTGTGCTGCTAAAAGAAAATACCTCGTGGCGCTGCTCCGCGCTCCCTCGATCTGCCTCTCCGGGTATGTAAGCCGATACCCATTTCAAGTGGGTTACTCATGTCCAGCACATCCACACAAAGAGTCCGGATAAAATAAACACGCCGCGTCGGATATCTTGGAAAGAATCTGTCATGCGTTTGGGCTAATCACCTCCAGAAGAGGCTTGACTCAAAGCCTGAAATGTTAGCCCCTGTCGGGGAGCGCTGGCTGGGCCCGGGATGGGCGGGCTGGGCCCCGGGCACTGGCAGTGGATCCGGAGGAGGGGGTACCTTGTTCGGGTCAGGACCAGGGGAGGAAGGCAGGAGACGGCTTTTGGCCTGTTTGTCAAGAGCTGGAATCCAAAAAATACCGGCCAGGTTCTCCCCGTCGTTGCGGACGGGGACGACGAGGGTGACGCAACGACAGCTCCGCTGCCATAGTTACGGCACGTTTGTGTGGCAGGTTACACACAGTTTATATAGCTGACAAATCAGAATCAAATTACACCTTTGAAATTGAGTTATATAGATTTTTCCACCCCAGTCAAGAGGAAGCAGGAGCCACCGTCCTCCAGAACAAGGCTGTTGTAATCAAATGTGCCGTTTCACTGGCTGCCAACTGGGCCGGAGCCGGTCCCAACATTCTATAGTAGCAATGAAGCTCTGCTGCTGCTCTGCTGCTGCTCTGCTGCTGCTGCTGCTCTGCTGCTGCTGCTTGCTGCTGCTCTGCTGCTGCTCTGCTCTATTCTCTGCTGCTGCTGCTCTGCTGCTGCTGCTGCTTTGCTGCTGCTCTGCTCTATTCTCTGCTGCTGCTGCTCTGCTGCTGCTGATGCTGCTGCTCTGCTACTCTGCTGCTCTGCTGCTGCTCTGCTGCTGCTCTGCTCTGCTGCTCTGCTGCTGCTCTGCTGCTGCTGCTGCTGCTCTGCTGCTGCTACTGCTGCTCTGCTCTATTCTCTACTCTGCTGCTGCTGCTCTGTTGCTGCTGCTCTGCTGCTGCTCTGCTGCTGCTGCTCTGCTGCTGCTCTGCTCTATTCTCTGCTGCTCTGCTGCTGCTCTGCTGCTGCTCTGCTCTATTGTCTGCTGCTGCTGCTGCTGCTGCTCTGCTGCTCTGCTGCTGCTCTGTTGCTGCTGCTCTGCTCTATTCTCTGCTCTGCTGCTGCTGCTCTGCTCTATTCTCTGCTGATGCTGCTGCTGCTGCTCTGCTCTATTCTCTGCTCTGCTGCTCAAAAGTGTGATCACTCTTGCTGGATCTCTGGCTGCGAAGTGCTGACCAGCAAAAACACAAAAGGGGGAAATTCTGGGAGTCACACTCTCTAAAAACATCCACCCAACAGAGATGAGCTGGAATGAAAAACATCCCAAAGCTGAAGGTAAAGTTTGTGCTCTGAAACCTGAAATGACAGTCAAACATCTGGAATCTCCCCACCACCAATGAGAGACTGGGACCAACGAAAGGAAGAGTTCCTCCGGCATGTGTCTGACTGCTGGGTGACCGAGCGCCGGTGTCGTGCTCTTTGGTACTCAGGCCTTGACCCCGGTGGGAGGAGGAGGGGGGGTGCAGAGAAAAGATGGAGCCAAGTTTGTGATAAAAGCTGATTTCCACCCATCCTCCCTAACCGCCCCCACCGCCCCAGCCTCTTCCAACTCTTCCCTCCCTTTAAAGTCTGGCTGCGGATGTCACAATGGCAAATCATCGCTCCACCTCAGGGCAGGGCAGGACGCCATGGCAGACGAGATCCAGGGCCCGATTATCATCCCCTGACTCTTGAAAGACGACACACACACATCTGTTCAAACAATCCTCAACTGCTCTGAGATGGAGGAATTTCAGAGACGCGATCACAGAGGGGTGGCATCGTTCATTGCTTTGTTCTGAAGGGAGCTGGATGCTGTGATGTCATCGCGTGCCGCACGTGATGTGGCGTCTACATAGAATCTAACTGAAAACAATTAAAATGAACAAGAAGGTGGAGCCGGTTTGTTAGCGTAGCACTCGCTGTGCTAGAATGTGATAAACTGATTAAAGTTGCACCACTAATCTGAATAAACAGCGGACGTCCTACCTCTTCCAGGATTTCTGCCGCGTTCTGTTCCCCTGTTCCGTGTCGTTGGGAAATTGGCGTCAGCGAGGCCGACTTGGACGCGAGGTTCTGGGCAGAATAAGAGACAGAGTAAGGGAGGGTCAAAGAAGGACAAAGTAGGCCGAAAAACTAACATTCGGAAAATATTAAAGAGCGCTTTGGTTCCACTGAGGCCGACGCCATGAGAGGTTAGAGCAGACGGGGTCCCGTGTGTTGGCAGGGCCCGACTACAAGGGCACCGTTCTATTGGAATCATGCAGTTGCAATTGTGATCAAAGAGCAGCCGGCCTGTACACGGCCGTAGCACGATAAACATGACAGGAACGCCATTCCGTGAGGTGGGATCGCCTTTCACTGCAGCCGTATGAAACCACTACAATGAACGCTAATGAAAATCGTTGCGGGGCGGCTTGTCGTGAGGTTTCTTGGCAAACATTATTTCCTCTGCAGGCGCTCAGAACAGCCCGATCAGATGCGACAGGCGCTGGTTTCTGCTGACTGTTATGGCCCATTAACTTACACAAGGTGGAAAGGTTCGCTGCTGCTGAAGCGCAGTTGAAGGAACAAAGACGGGAACGAAAAAAAAGGGAGAAATTAGTGGGAATATTTTCCTTTCGGAAAAAGGATTTTTGTCCTCGGAGTTGCTTCGGCACTGTTGGGTAAACTAAACCACGGGACCTTCTGGCTGAATCTGTTTACATGAGCTTTAGATTTCTACCTTTCTCAAAAATAGAATCCTCAATAATGCATTAAAATGATGAAAATATTGGAAATAAACACACCTTCCTTGTGCTGCAGGTTGTTGGATTTCATCTTCTGGGCTCGTTTAAGCATCAGCAGAGCCGTCCCGCTGTGTGAGAAGCCCCTAAATACAAGAGGAGTCTCAAAAACTGATGTGGAGCCACACGTGCGATGGCGGGACCATTTACCATTGTTCCATGACCTCCTCTGATGAGAGAGAATTGACGTCTGTGCAGGGAGATTCGCTCCTAAAATCCTTAGCAGATCTGCTGTTGCACATATCGACAATTTCATCAGTTTACTGTGCAGGTTTACACAAAAGGCAGGAAAACAAGAGTCGGGCGGTTTAAACGATTTTAACGAAGCATCAAACCTGACTGGGGAGACCCTCAGCTCATCTGCATCCACCTGCTCTGCGTCCCTCCATCCTTCCCTCGATCTCCCTGGAAAAGGTGCTGCTGACAGCCGGGAGGATTCAGGAAAAGACTGAAACAGAAGCATGATTCTTGCTCAGAGAGTTGAAAGTGTGTTGAGAGACCTCAGTGTCCAGAGGCACGAGCTGAAATATCGAATGCTTCTTTTGAGCTCCTTGGCTGACATCTTGAACCCGAGTAAAGCCTTTGCACTCGTGGAATGTTCGTGTAAGTCAAAGTAACAGCTTAATAACGGTAGAGGTTCTATTTTCTCCCGTTAAACTGTTCATCTGCACCTTTGATGTGCACCTCAGCGTCAACACAGTCAGATGGCCCCCGACAGCAGCTGCAGCACATCGGCCGGCCTAAAGCTGCTACCATGATGTACGGCCCTGAGCACGCTCCAAAGAAAAGATCCAAAGAGAGGTAAATGGAGGAAAAAAGCTGGACGACAGTCTGGCTGCATGACAAACGACATCTGCTGGTGTGCAGCACGCTGGCGGCCTCCAGGAAGCACCCTTGTTTTCAATCAGGGAGGGTGAGACAAATCCTGAAGGGGTGAGAGCAGAGCTAGAAAAGGAATGGGCCCGGGCGACTGCTCTTCCTTTGGTGTCACACAATGGCTGCATTTACCAACCACCTCATCATTCACCAGGTTTGGGCTGAGAGAAGATGGAAGGATTGGGGCTTTACCTTCTGCTGCCGTGGAAGCGGGCGCACGTCACCTCCACTCAGCATTTCCCACTGTTTGTCAGTAAAAATAAGCATTAAAAACAGAACAATGGCTCTTTTTTATCGGGACTCCTCGTGCCCACCTGTTCAAAGAAAAATTGATCAAGTTCCTCGAGGACGTCGTCCTCAAAGAAGTCGTCCTCTTCGGAGTCAGAGACTGGGACTGTAGCTAGGGCAGCTTTGAGCCTCCTCCTGAGAGAGAAGCCCCTCCAGAATGCCTGGAGGTACCCAAAAATAGAAACGTTACAGTAGGAAGGCCTCCATGAATCACAGGGA
Organism: Takifugu flavidus; assembly: GCF_003711565.1. Classification (NCBI taxonomy): domain Eukaryota; kingdom Metazoa; phylum Chordata; class Actinopteri; order Tetraodontiformes; family Tetraodontidae; genus Takifugu; species Takifugu flavidus. The sequence continues at coordinate 9,200,773 of NC_079532.1, forward strand.
GAACGTAAATATTGTGCATTATCCCATCAGGGAGATAAAACATGTTCAGCGCTCTTTTAATTGCAGTGTGTTCTGTTCTCTGAACTCTACGTGACTCGAGGCTGTTGGGAGAAAAATGGAGCTCCGGAGCGCCTCTAAATCCTCCAATTCCCAAAGGGATGGGGGGGCACACTTGAAGTAGAGCCGAGGAGGAATTCTAAAACTCTTCCTACCACACGTCTTTGGAATCTGATTAATCACTCGTGTCCCCCGAACGCACGGTTCTACAAGTCCACCTCCTTCTTTGGGGAGCCTTAAAGGACTCATCAAACAGGTTTTATGTTGAAAAGAGATTTAGGAAAATCCTTTGGTAGCCTGTTTTTCAAACAATTTACTGTGAATTGTTGCTCAAATGAGTCTCCATCACACATAAAGTCTGGGGGTGAAGATGGACGTGAAAAGTGACTCCAACTTTAGGCCACAAGGCTGGAAAATTCTAGCGAGGTTCATAATTATACGATGACAGGTTAACAAGCAGGCTGGGTCCAGCGTCCAATGAGGTTACAGTAACGGCAGGAAGCTGTGATACCAGAAACAATCAGAATTTTTTATTTAATCCAAATCACAGAAGGACTCAACAGTAATGTGAAGCTGCTCCATCCCATCATAATATTATCACAGCACTGATGCTTTCAGCACAAACCTGCTGCCCAACGAGCTCAAAGCTGCAAATCACCAGGTTGTAGAGTTCATGTTCGTGTTCAGAAAGCTGCTTTATTGATGTTCAATCTGTGTGTGTGTGTGTGTGTGTGTGTGTGTGTGTGTGTGTGTGTGGTGTCGGCATCACACAACTGTGAGTCCGACGGAACCATTCCGAGCATGTCGTGAAAGCATCCTGGCGTTCCGACCTGCTGAATCAGTCGTACCTGGATGACTGTTGCTGCCCGATCCAGCGTGGCAGCTCTGGACTTTGTGCCGTGTTCTCCGTCGCTACGTGGCGAACGGATCCTGGCGCTGCCACACTTCAGTCTGCAGCTCCTCCACCGCTGCTGAATCACAAGTGCTGCTGCGCTGCTCCAGAAAACATACAGACGAAGGCAGAAATAAGCCACCATGTCTCTGCACATTTGTCTTTCAAAATGTGAAATTTATTCCCGAGCACACATCTGGAGAGCAGAACTCCAGAGACCTTAACGGCGTCCAGAGTCGCCCTGCGTAAGAGATATATTATACTCCCAAAGATAGCTGAGTTAATGAGGACGCCGTGTTAGAATGAAGAGGGCGTTGAACATTGTTGTAAATCACATAAAGGAGGCTCCAATGATGACAAATGCTCTGCAGAGCAAAGCTAATAAAATGCTGAACAGGAATTAGCTGCCCTAAGTGAAGCGGAGCTCTTTTATCTTATATCTTGATCATGTGATGAGGGACAGTATGGAGGATCACCTCTGGAGGGTCTGGTCTTGAAGGTTGGTCACAGGTGGGATGTCAGCATTGGAGGGAATCATATTTTCCTTTTTCCCAGCGGCCTGCGTGCTGCCCGGGTTAACCATGCTAGCTGCTGGCTGGAGTCTGTCTTGGATGCAACTCTCAGCTGAATTCTGATCAAAAGTCCCGTACTTGACTCTGTTTCTCCCCCTGTTTGGAACAAAAGATTTTCCAGCAGTCTCCATTTCTGGGAATTCATTAAGCTTTGCAGTAAAGCTGAAGTCCGTGCCAAGTGCTGCTCGACGTCCATACCAGTGTTTTTCAGTCTCGGTGTCGTCATATTCGTGGGTAAATCGCTGCTCCACAGCCAGCTGTGAAGCCTCATGGAGGTGTCTGCAGGAGATCTTTGCAGCGTCTAGAGAAGACGCCGCCTGTCTGCAAACATCCAGACAACAGAACAGTTTCAGCTGGGTGGACCAGACATCCCTCAGGTTCCTTTACTTCTATTAACATGCTCTCCCTTCACTTGTCTTATTTACCTGACTAAACAACACGTATAACACACAGAAGTACTCGGGTGTGTATTATCTGGAGGGGGGACGACCATCATTTGTAATTGGGGCCAGCAGAAAATGCCAATACCTATAAAAGCCTCGGCGCGACAGAATTAAAATGATCAATTATCAGGTATTTTCCCCCATAAAAACTTATTTCACTCACTAACTTCCCTACATACTTACTCATCTGATTTTATGACTGATATTATGACATTTTCCCTCTTGTTGGTGAACGCGTATTCAGCTCACTGGAGAGGTGAGATGTTGCTCATCCAGCAGCCTGTAATATCGGTGTAACATCATAGATACGCTCCCCCCGACTGGGCTGTGGCCCTTTAAATGCAGCATAGCATTAAAACAGGAAATTCATTTGGAGCTACAAACACGTCAAAGCAAAAACAACATATGAATAAAGTGCACTGTCCAGAAAAACACAGATTTTTCCCCTCAGCCGTGTTGCCATTTATCCATCTTGACTGTTGTAGCGTGAGTCTGTGACGTAGTGGCGCGCAGACGTCTGCCTTCTGTCAGATATAATGGATCTAGACGACTTCTCACTGGTGGAGCGCCGCTCACCCAAAGAATGATACATTTGAAAAACCCATCAGTCGGAATCAGGGCCCAGTAAATAATCCACAGACCTTGTTAAGGCCATTTAGCGGCTATTTTCTTTCTGAATGAACTGGCCTGGGCGATAATTTAGGAGACCTTGCACCTCCACCAAGGACGGCATGAATTTAAAAATTGTAAAATTTACATTTTACACTCACTAAAATACTTAACATACACCTTAGAAATCTTTTTATACCTGTTGAAGCAATCAAATCATGTTAAAAGGGGTCAAAAGTCCATTTGACTAGATGGCAGAAGCACTTCCAGCAGGAGACATGTGGAAATAAACACTCTTCAATAAAGTGAAAGGACACATAAAAGCGGTGTTGTTGATCTTTCCCTGAGCAGGTCTGCTGCAGTGAGCGGATCAGTTCTTCAGAAAGGTATCTGGACGCATTAGGCTGGAGAGAAGACAGACGTCTGGGCCGCCCGTATCTCTGGAGCTGCAACCGCAACAAGCTCCGCGCATGAAAAACCGCCGAGGCCGGCCGGAAAAAAGCAGGTATTTGGATTTTAGGGGACGCGCGTTCGAAAAGGAAGAACATTCTTCGACTGAAAGGGAGTCCCGTGTTTCAAAGAAATCTAAAACTATAATTAAAGAAACCACAAAAGCAAACATTTATTTGAAAATATCAAGCTAAATAGAAGGCGCTCCGGTCCAAACAGAGCGCCCGGAGGACTGGATTCTGCTTGAGGTTGTGAGTAATTCAGTTTACTGCACACGTTAGAGAGGCTTCCTTCGCATTTCTGTATTCAGACCATTTTACCGCAACTCAGAGAGTCACGTACAAATAAAGTATCAGATTTAGCTGACGTTTACCTCTTGACCAGTCGGTCCGGGTCGTCCAGATGACTCTGTAAGGGTGTGTGTTGCTCTTTGTCCCCAAATATCATATAATGTCCCTTTTATTGAGGGATAAACTGACTACAAAGCCACCTCACTGGAAACTTAATGAATCTATTAGCGATGCTGGGCAGCAGTCAGAGCCCTGCAGCCCGAGGCCTCACACACAGTCCCTGCACAGACCGTCCACACAGCCAGTAGCCTCAGGTACCACAGCCACTCCCCCACAAAGACCCGGCTCTGGGCTCTCAGCGGGACGAGAGGAGTCAGGACTGCGACCCCCCTGACCCTCCCCCCCTCTACCTGCTGGTTCACACCAGGGTCAGCCTCCGTATCTATAGCATGGATAGAAGCTGCGTCTCAAAGCTGCAGCAGGAAAATGCGTGTTGGGGGAAACAGGTCCGAGAAGAGCTGCCCAGTGGTCACGGGACCCACGACCCAACCATCCTCAGCACCATCCCAACCGCCCCAACGGGGAAACAATAAGGAGATCTATAAGTTCTTGGTAACTTTGACCGCAAAGTTGCGACTTTGGCTTCAGGAATGACAACAAAACGCTACTTTTATTCCATTAAAGTATTTTGAAATGTTTCGAAATTGAATCAGCACGATGAAATGATTCGATATTTGACATGTTTTCCCGTCAGCGGGCTGTAATGTAAACAGACAGACGCCACATGTGAAATAATAGAGCCGGTTTGAGCTGAGCCGTTACTACAGCGCGCGGACGCTCGTGCACGTCGTCTTTATTGACAACAATCTTTTTCTGTCAGTTCTGCTTTTAGTGTGTTGTGTTTGGAATGGTGTGTGTGTGTGTGTGTGTGTGTGTGTGCGTGTGTGTGTGCGCGCATCTTGAGGACGCTCTGCTTAAAGCCAACAGCCTGAGGACATTCTTCAAGTTAGGGTTAAACTGTGTTGCAGCCTGATAACCTAATGTCTGTGTATTCAGGCCTATATATATAATTACATACACATTCATGTATTTTTCTCAAAACGCAGGTATGACTTTCCCAGAGAAGGTGGCACATTAAGGATTTTTTACACCTTCTGTAGCAAAAAAAGCAGCAAAAACATCAGTGCTGCTGTCCGACCTCAGACGGAGGTCACGGTAGAGGTGAAGGGAACGTATAGACGTGAATAAAGAACGTAGGGAGCCCAGAGCCTCGTGATTACAGTTACCGGCGGAGCGACGTGTGGCGCTCGCTCACCTCCTCCGTACCCCCACCAGACACGGGGTCAGGCTGCGGGTTAAATGGCTGCGTTGGTCTCCCCAAAGCCGAGAATGGCTCATTGTTCAGAGGCCATCGGGGTTGAGGGCACACAGCAAGAGGTGAAGCAAAGTGAGCGCCATAGCAATCCCCCGAGCCATAGGAGTCCCCGGTCTGACCCGCGCGGGTAGCTGCCGCCACGTTTCATCTTTTGTGCTGTGTAATTTGGAGGGGTCATGATGATAAGCAGAGAGTCGAGCAGCGTTTTAAGTGCTGGTGGTCCGTCCTGCTCAGTCCGTGTGTGTAGGGGACTCGTGGAAATAGATGGGACCTTGTCTGGAGGGTGGCTGCACCCGACGCGTCAGACATAACACGAGGAGAGCCCACATTCCTGCTTGCTCCCGACCTCTCCGACGGGCAGAGTGGGGGGGCATTTATCCTTATCTGTAATCTCACTGTTTTCATCCGGCGTGAGACGTCATTTACCTGAGCTCTTGGCTGTGCCGCTGCTGTAACTCCGACGTCTGCTGAAGCTGAGCGTGACAGACAGACAGGAAGCTGCCAGGAGCCAAGCGGGGCCGTTCAGCAGAAGACCGCACCGTCACCGGCTCGTCAACGACCCGGAGACCAGGTACCGCTCTGAGGAGCCTGGACCTAAACAGGAAACAGCATATTGTGTCTGATTTAAGGCTCAATGCGTCTGGAATTAGTGTCACTAAATGTGCAGCGTCGCAGGAATCTTAGCTTCTTGATAAAGAAGCTAAAATGTGACGCCGTCTCCCTGATTATGGCGCATTATTTCCCCCTTCAGAGTAGATTGTGTAGTTAACAACATTATTCCACATTTGGTGGCTCCCCTTCTTTTTCTCGACTTGTTAAAACTGACTTGGTTTAAATTTGCGTTCAACTGAGGCTTTTTTGTGAGGAGGGATGAAAGGAGAGAATCTGTGAGTCCAGGGAAGAGGTACGAGTGGCCTCAGGCCCAGGATGTGTAAGGAGAAGAATGCCAACTATCTTCCAGAGAAACGTATACAGAAACGTTCACCAACAAGGACCAAATGTGGTCTGTGTTCAGTGGGAAAAGGCAGAGGGGGAAACTCTATAGGACACAGGGGAACGGCAAATATAAAATCTGGAGGAAAAAAAAGTCTCCAGGCTATGAAGACAATTTCTGAAAACATTTTAAAGTGAAAATTCCCAGGACAGCGCGTGCTTTTAAGTCTCGGCTCATTCTGGCTATTTGAGCAATATCTGAGTATGATTACTTATATTAACAAGGTTTACTTCTTTATTGACACGATAAGAACAATTCTGATTGTGTGAGTGAGTCTCAAGGTTTGGGAATATCTGTAAAAAAAATATCACACTTGGATTCCCTACTTTATTTTAGTGTTTGTTTTGTGAGCTAAAACTTTAACGCAGGCTGATAAATAGTTTATTCACTGGGAAAGATAAATAAGAGAAAACCGGAGTCTTTTCCCAGAATCCCTCCTCATCCAGATCCCGGTGAGAGGAGCTACTCTGATTTATTATCAAAGGCAGAAATGAATCCAAACACTGATAACGGGGCAGCAAATCAAACAAGGGCCACTAATGACAGAATAATTATCACTAGGCCAATAATTAAACACCACCAGTAATTAAATGATGATTGATCAAAACCCTCAAAGTCACAACCGAACAAAGAGAAGCTAGAAAAAAACAGATTTGGATTATTTCAAAGAGGTCGGAATCGAACTGCGATGATCTGTAGGGAAAAATGTATTATTATTATTTTCATTATTATAGTTACATTTATTTAAAAGACTTCAGCCCGACTGTTGCATTTTAATGTACAATAAAAAAAACTAACCTTCTGATTTTTGATATTGAACTTCAGGTATGATTTATAAAATTGTACAAAAAAAAAAAGATTGTAAAGGAAAAAGCTAAAGTAGTTTGTGTCCAACGCTGCTGGGATCTGGGTCACGTTTCGGCCCTTTGGGCACCACGTCGGGCTCATTTAAGAGGAGCCCAAAAGTGACCTTGTGACTGTCGTATGAGCTCATTCGGGGGGGGGGGGGGTAATTCAATTGAGGAAGAGACGCCATTAGGAGACACTGGGGGAAAGGCAGCACGGAGTCGTGCACTAACGGGTCTGCCAGCACGTCTAATGAATCAGGAGATAATTGAGATCACTCACTGACTGCTTGTCATTTCACAACCATTATCTTTGCGTGCAAAAATATTATTTCTGTCAGCACAAAGGGGCTCGTTTTGCACAAATGTGTCCAAATTAATGAGCCGGCTTGTTTTCCCGCGGCAGCTCTCTCGGCAGAGGAACGCTGATTAAATCCACGAGGTTAAACCGCCCAAAGTGAACATCGGTTATCACATTTCATCTTCCTCTTTTGAGGGAAATGCTCTTTTTATTCTCTGTTTTTAATTTCTTTTCCCTCAGTTCTTTCGTGTAGCCTGTTATCGCTGATTCTTGATTCCTCTCCAGAAACCAGAACATCTGGAAATATAAACGTCAGGACTGTCTGACCAACTGTGCTGCGTAAAGGATCCCCAATACAACGCGACGCCGCCTCAGAATTAGTTTTAAAAACCCGAAACAAAAACACTGACTGTGTTTGTTGTCTTTATATATTTAAGAGTTTTCATTTCCAGGAGAAGAGGAGACGCTGAGATGAGGACTGACTTGTCTATTGTATCAGTATTTCAGGAATTCTCTTATTGTGATGAATGAACTAAAGAGGTTCGGCGGTTTGGCTCAGTGATCCCACAGATGTGGGTCAAACTGCTGATGAAAATTGTGTGTTTGGCTGGAACATGAAATCAGGCAGAAATAATAGCTTTTAATTCTCCTCTGAACAGAGCCAGAAGCATTTAGAGCAGGAAACTCTCCCACAGCGCGAGTTCTGATGCTCCGTCTGTGAGGCAGACGTCAGTAACCAGGAGCCAACCGCCTGAAACCGGAGCCGATTAAAGAATAATGCGTCCAGAACCTGCGTACCTCCAGCTCCTCTCCTGCTGCAGAGGATTCCCGGTCAGGTGGACCTCCCGCAGGGAAAGACATCCTTTCAGACTGGCACACACATTCTGGAGCTCTGGAGGAAAAGAGAACGTCCTCGTGAGCATCTTCCCTCGCACCAGCATCTCGTCTGGGTTCGCTGGGACGTGGCGCTGCTCTGTCTGTCTACAGGTACGCCCGTGTTACATAGATACAGGAGCTGGGTCCAAATTGACTGGTAAAGAAATTCAAAAATGAATATATATTCTAGATGTTTGCATTATATTTCTTATTGTAATCAGGTTTGCAGGAGCTTTAGGAAAAATGATTTGTCTCTAAATTGTAATAAATGGTGTTGGTAAATGCAGTAAATGCAGCGTTACAGTTCACTGGCACGTAAATGTAAATGTGTGGGTTCATGACCAGTAATAAATATGCATCAGACACAGAGACAAATAACCATCACTTACATCTAATATAAGATTAGAATTTCATTAAAAGGTGCAGATTTCTTGGCAAACGTAGAAGAAACGACCTTCATTCTGCTTTACATCAGGAGAAATGCTAAAAATAAAAAATAAAAATACAAACTGTGCTACTGAGAGACATCAGTTAATGCAAAGTTTGTTCAAAGATTCACAGTCTTAGATTAGACGTGCGGGGGGGGGGGGCGAGTTTTAACGTGTGGGGAGAAGGTCAGAATTGGCAGAAAGGGTTAAAAACGTTAAGAGTTGCTTAAACTACGATAAATCCTGTAAACAGTGTTTAATCTACCTGAGATGCAGTTAAGCTGAAGGTCGAGCTGTTCCAGGGACACATAATCAGACATGGAGGGAAGATCGGGAATCCTACGGAAAAGAGATGAATTTATTCTGGAGGTGTGGAGGTGTGGAGGTCTGGAGGTGTGGAGGTCTGGAAGTGTGGAGGTGTGGAGGTCTGGAGGTGTGGAGGTGTGGAGGTGTGGAGGTGTGGAGGTGTGGAGGTGTGAAGGTGTGGAGGTGTGGAGGTGTGGAGTCTGGAGGTGTGGAGGTGTGGAGGGTGGAGGTCTGGAGGTGTGGAGGTGTGGAGGTCTGGAGGTGTGGAGGTGGAGGTGTGGAGGGTGGAGGTGTGGAGGTGTGGAGGTCTGGAGGTCTGGAGGTGTGGAGGTCTGGAGGTGTGGAGGTCTGGAAGTGTGGAGGTGTGGAGGTCTGGAGGTGTGGAGGTGTGGAGGTCTGGAGGTGTGGAGGTGTGGAGGTCTGGAAGTGTGGAGGTCTGGAAGTGTGGAAGTCTGGAAGTCTGGAGGTCTGGAGGTCTGGAGGTGTGGAGGTGTGGAGGTCTGGAGGTCTGGAGGTGTGGAGGTCTGGAAGTGTGGAAGTCTGGAGGTGTGGAGGTCTGGAAGTGTGCAGGTGTGTAGTTGTACAGGTGTACAGGTGTGCATGTGTGCAGGTGTGCAGGTGTAGGCTAGTACCTGTTTTGGGCCACAGACAGTCGCTGCATCAGTGGAAGCCAGCAGGCAGCGAGGGCCTGCAGGGAGGAGATGCTGTTGTCGTCCAGGTGCAGCTCTCTGAGGAGGACCTGGTTGCTGAGCCGGGGCGGCTGGAGGTCGGCGTGCAGACGTCAGAAACATTCAGAAACAGTCAGAAACAGACAGAAACAGTCAGGAACAGTCAGGAACTGGGAGGTCACACTAACTTTGTGTTGCTGCTGAGACGCCCTCATCCATCACTGTCGGCTGTCTCAGTCCTGCTGTGTTACCCTCCGCTCTCTTAACCCTTCACAATAACCTGGATGTACTCTCAGTTTTCTTTACAACTCTTTTTGCTTTTAATTGGCTAAATTAAACCAAAGCTTTGTTCAGAGCATCACAATAAACCATATTTAGGTAAAAGGTTGCAAAATGCCGCTCCGTGATATAATCTGCATCTAGTGGACTATTCTCAAATGGATCTTATGCTGAATTTTTAAATAGATTTTATCAATATAAACCAGCTACATGCCTTCCTACAGATGAACTCCTCCTAACCTTTATTACAGACGGCTCTGAACAACAACGCCAGATTCAGTCCCTGTGTTTTACCTCAGCCAGGCTGTTGGCGCTCAGGTCCAGCGTGTGAAGCAGAGCATTGTTCTCCAGACCTTCCACACTGGTCAGGTGGTTGTGGGAGCAGCTCAGGTGGAGCAGAGTGTACGTGTCGCTCAGCCCTGCGGTGCTGATCAGCTCATTGTGATCTAGTGACAGCTTCTGCAGTCTCTTCATAGACTCTAGACCAGCTGAGAATCAAGCACAACATGCAACATGAAACAGGACTGATTTAAAATCATAGCATAGTGCTTATTGTTGTATTAAAATAATGACTAGCTTTTATATTTTTAGGAAACCTTCAGTGTATAAATCAGATGTTGACAGCGTTTTATAGAAAATACCAGAATCCAAAGTAGGCATGTGCTGCCCCCTTGTGGAGACACGCAGACTTGCAGGTTTCCCCTTCACGTTAAGTCATAAAACACGTGAGTTTACTTACAAATGCGGGTGATGGAGTTGTGGGAGAGATTTAGAACATCCAAATTTTCTGTACCAGCTAAGCCATGAATGGACGTCAGCTTATTGTGACTTAGATGAAGGACCCTTAAACTTTTCATGTTATTGCAGTCAACAAATGATATGTCATTTTCCTGGAGGCAAACACAGAATACAACATTACACAGCAAAAGTAAATAAATATGAATGTCAGAACAGTAAATAGTGATCTTACAGTACTAATGTTAACATTCACCTGCACATCAACGTAGGAGAGCTTCTGTAGTTGGTTGATGCCATCCAGAGACGTGAGGCCGCAGCGTCTGAGGCTGAGGAGCTGGAGCTGAGAGCAGAGGGCCACAGTGGACAAGCTGCAACCAGGCAAATCCTCCAGGGTCACTGCAGTCACCTGCATGAGATGCAGATCAAATCACATGCCAAGAAAAGGGTTGATGTGACCCTAAAAACGAGGCTATATAAAGCGTGTCTGCTCATTGGTGGGATATACTGTAGTCAAACCACTACAGCGGCCACCTGGTGGCCAGGACTGGTGTTACAGGGCGATAAAACCATCATCAGTGTCACATTTGACAATCAAATTTACCTCTTTGAGGGATCCCACACCAGTAGGCTGAAGCAATGATTGTGGGGAGAGGGGGGGCAGCCTGGGGGCCCCAGCGGCCCTCTGGGGGCGTCTGTGCCCTCGGACGGACGGGCCTGGCTTCCTCTTGTTGAGCAGGGACAGTTTGGTCCAGGAGGGGCAGTCTTTCATCCAGGAGAGCCTCTTGAGCTCTGTGGGCTCTGGGAGCCACTCGGGCAGCTCTTCATCCATTGGTTTAGCTCTCAGCATTTCCACTCTTTCCTCCTCCCTTTTGACTTTGCTCTCTTCATCCACTCTTTTCACATTAATGTTTTCTGTTCTTTCTCCATTCTTTCTCTTCTCTCCCTCCAATTTAATAACCTCAACCCTCCTTTCTTCGTTCTTTATCATCTCTTCCTCCCTTCTTTTTCTTCTTTCCTCCTGCTCTTTTCTCTTGATCTCCTTTTGCATTAGTTGAAGGTTCATCTTTTCTATTCTGTCCTTAACCATTCTTTCCCTCTCCTCTTCTAAGTCTCTTTTCCTCTCCTCTCTTCTCCTCCCGTCTTCCTCATCTTTCATGCGCTTCTGCTCCTCTTCGCTCTTCCTTCCCTCTTCCTGCACTCTTCTCTGTAAGTTGTTAATCACTTCCTAGTTGATAGAGGACAGACGGTTGTTAAGGCAACAAGCATCAAAATCAATGATATAACCACGCCCACAAATCACCCACCTTCAAATAGCCCCGCCCCATAAATGCACTCACTGATCCCTCAATCAGAAATGACAATTTGGATCAAATGAATGGAAGCATGTATCTGTCAACAAAAGACTACACTAATATTTACCCCCCCCAGCCACACACACACACACACACACACACACACACACACACACACACACACACACACACACACACACACACCCAGTGTTGTAACACAATGAAAACAACAATAGTTTAATGTAGATGTGCTCAGATTAAATCCCAGGTAGCATCATTTGAATGCAGGGAGACCCTGGCCAGCCAGTTCTGCCCCTGCAGGTTGTTCACATGACAGAAGGCTTCAAATGTACCTGCTGAAGAAGAAACTCCTGCTCAGGTTTTTCCTGGACCATCTTCTCCCTCAACTCAAGTTCCTTTTGATGGAGCTGCATAAAGACACCGAGAACACGTTAAAACATGTTAATCAACACGCATCAGACCACGAGTGTGTCTCACCTCCTCTGTCTCCATTATCTCCCTCAGCTCCTTCTGAAACCCCAGTTCTGTCTTTTGGTTTCCATTGGTCATCTCCACACACTGATGTTTCTCCTGCTTTCCCTCGTTGCTTTTCTTCAGTTTAGTTTCATCCAGGGGAATCTCCAGACCAAAGGACATGTGTTTCTCTTGTTCTAAACATGGAGACGTACCATCTTCTACACCCATGAGATTAAAAACAAAGAAAAATAAAACAACTGGTTGATTAATGATTTTAAAATAGAGCATTCCTCTGAGCTCAAACATGTTTTTTAATCCAAGGCCTTCACTTGTACAATTTGCCTGATTTGTACCATATTTAGTTAAATGACGGGACAACAGCGCCCTCTAGCGGTCGCTTATTCTCTGACGTGGGAGAATCGCATGACTGCCTGGCTTTTCTAAATTTCATTTTATGTTATATTTACATTTCTTATTTGGAACTTCATGATCGCTGATTTATTGTTTTCCTCAAATGTGTTTTAAGAAGTTTTGATATAGACACAAGAGGGCGCTGTTTCCTCTTCTGTCCAGAGGTTCTGCTCAGAAAGTCACATTCTCACCACCTTCCCATCTGTACAGTACATGCAGATAAGTGGATTTGATGTTGACTGCAGTTTACAGGCACAGTCTAATAGACTGCAGTCAGGACATCAGAGCATTGTGCTAAATGTTTGTACTTAATGGCACTTTAAAGTCATTAAAGTAGACCTTCAGCTCTAACTGTCCAAATCAAAACAACCAGCGGCAGACTGGCCAGTGCTGGATTCGTAATGCGGTAGTATTAGTGTGCAATAGACAGGGCTTACAATAACTTTACCCTTAATTTCTACCTTGATTTTCTTTCACCAGTGGACAGGTGGACCTACCTGCAGCTTCCTCCTGGAGCAGCCTGTGGCACACTGCTGCTCTGCTGTGTGAGGTCTCAAAGTAGCTGAGTAGGGATGGTGGAATGTCCCCGGCATCCTGTGGCAAAATTAAATCTTTTGCTTAATTGTTCTGCTGTAAATGTGTTCATTACTCCCTCAAATCCGTTTAAGCATTCGCTCATGGAAATGGAGGGCGTTTGGTTGCGTCACGTGACGTAACTTCCTGGTTAAATACGGATAAAATACATGAATAGTTTCACCTTCTCTATTTGTTCCTCTTCAGTGTCTTCAATATAATCCACGTCGAGATAGCCAATCTCCTGGAGGACAGCGTCGGTTCTTCCATTAGCTTCTGTCATGGTTTCCACGTCAGAAAGTTGTTAAATACCGATTTTCTTTCGTCCGCCCAAAACCTGATAATCTTGGCTCACATTCCGCACATTTCACGTCAAAACTAAGTTAGCATTTATTAGTTTGTGCAACACAGAGAGGAGCGACTATAGCGTCGGAGCTTTGGTCTCCATGGTAACCCGAAGAAAACTACATGGTCTCTTAAGGGACAAAGTCGTGCGAAAAGCAAATGCAATAATCACGAATCCCTCAGAAAACCTGACAGGTGTTTTACGTTTTAAATTATGTGAACATCGTGTTTATGATGGCGCGTGACACAAACATCTGTTATTCTTACTTGCAGCTAGTGCAAATTTTACTGTTGCTACCTTCTTTGCACATTTAATCATATCATATTATCACTAGTTTAGGTTTTATTCTAGTTTTATAGTTTTGGCCAGCATCTTTGGGCATCTGGTTATATTTTATATTGTATTATAGCATTAGTATAGTTTTTGTTCGTAGCTTTATTTGCAGTCAGTGTTGTCCAGAGGACTGCGAGCCGGTGGGCGCTGGTAGCTCAGCGTGTGGGGAACTGCACTGATTTAAGCCTCAGATGTTCTGGGAGTAGGAGAAGAGCACCTTCAGAGCACTGCCATGGTACCTTTGAGCAAGTTACCGAACCCACAAATGCCCGTATGGGGCCCTGCCGTGAACTGGCGACTGATCCGGGGGGACCTGCCCTCGCCCGATGTGGACTCTCAACAAGAGAGTGAAGAAGACAAGATGAGACATAATACAGCTAAATGTTGGCTAAAATCCAGCAGAAGCTACATTCATACTGAGACAATCTAAATATGTGAGTATAGTATATATAGTATTAGTATAATATTTTACATTTTTATGAGAACACAGAGGAAATTTTATGGTTTTTCTGATTTTATTTATTCACCAATCAGTATTGTCATTTGTATTCTTCTGCTTCAGCTTTGAAATGAACCTTGTGATTGGCCTAATCCAGTAATCAGAAGACAACAAAGCCTGTTTGACTGAATCCATCATAGACATCAAATGTCTTGGGATGATGTGGGCATCTTAGGCGCCCTGTAAACTGGGGGTGAGTGAACCCAAGACCTTGTAGGTGAATCACAGGACCCGAGGAACAAAAGTGTGTCAGGCTGCGAACAATGAACACTTTTTCCATGGCATTTCGGATCACAAAGCCCGAGTCCCCACTCCTGTGGTGAAGTCGCTACTCTCGTGCTTTCCTCTGTCGCTTTGAGGAGATTCCAGTGGCCCACACAGGTTTTCCCATACAAATTCCTCAGGGCTTTCAAAAACGGAACCCTGTCTGCTTCCTCAGAGTTTCAAAGTACATGAACATTCCATCCCAAACTGTTTGGGACACACGAGGGCTTGTTCTCCATTCTCTCAAAGTTCCACGGGGAAAAACAAAACAAATGGACGGCGCCGATCAGACTACAGCACCTTTTGCTTCAAAGCCCCGGCGACTCCACAATGGCAATAAACGGCACACCAGCTGTGACACTCCTGCCCTGCAACAACACCAGCACCGTGTCACGACCTTCACACATCGGCCACAAAGGTGCCTCGGTGGAGGTCGCCATGGGTCAAAGCACTGGTTCAGTCCTGGGGGTGATTTGCAGAAAGAGGACACTTTGGTGCTGCCCCGTTGTTAGAGTCAAACTGCCTGTCCCTTATGTTTCATTAGGTCCCTGAGATTCATTGACCAAGTTCAATTGCTCAAAAAGGCTCCATCAGCAAGCCTTGTCCACTCCAATTAGACCAGGCCCATTGTCGGTGGGCAAGGTGTTCGTTGCTTTTGTCCAAATGTGCAGAACCCAGACAGCAGCCAGACAGGGCCAAGCTGCAGATTTATACAGCAGATTATGCCAGTCAAAGGCTGCTCGGGCCCAAAAGCAGTAAGGGCTTGAACAGCAGCCGTGTGTTGACACTGTCAAGGGTTTTCTGTTACTCGTCTGTAGCCATTATCTGGGCAGCCGGTCAGGTCCATCACAGGGACTTGACAGAGAAAAAGACTGGAGGTGAAAACATTCCCCGATTGTGTATTTTCACGATGTTGGTCACAAATCAAGTTTACCAATTTAATAATAATGTTTTAAAAATCTGTCATAAAATATATAATGACAATGAACAATTCATCCTTGTCTTCTGTAAGATTTTACCCCCGATTTTGTCTATAAATTAAGCTGGTTGGTTCTACTTAGTTTCAGGTGTTCTTTAAATTAGTTATTTTACCTTAATTAGGATCGGTCAGCTGTTGGCCTGAAACAAGGGTGGGCATCGAGGGCCGTATCCAAGCCAGACTTTCTGTCCTACAGGTAAACACTTTCACCTGGGGTTCCATTTACCTTGGTGAAAGCATTTCCTGCCTGGTAGGATGTAAAGCTGGTCCACTGTTCCACGCCCAGGACGAAAACCACATTGCTCCTCCTGAATCCGAGGTTCGACTATCCGGCGGACCCTCCTCTCCAGTACCCCTGAATAGACCTTGCCAGGGAGGCTGAGGAGTGTGATCCCCCTATAGTTGGAACACACCCTCCGGTCCCCCTTCTTAAAAAGAGGGACTACCACCCCGGTCTGCCAATCCAGCGGCACTGCCCCCGATGTCCACGCGATGTTGCAGAGTCGAGTCAACCACGACAGCCCTACAACATCCAGAGCCTTAAGGGACTCTGGGCGGATCTCATCCACCCCCGGGGCCTTGCCACCGAGGAGTTTTTTAACTACCTCGGCAACTTCAGCCCCGGAGATACGAGAGCCCATCTCCAGGTCCCCGGCCCTACTTCCTCACTGGAAGGCGTGTTGGTGGGATTGAGGAGGTCCTCGAAGTATTCCTTCCACCGATCCACAACATCCCGAGTTGAGGTCAGCAGCACACCATCACCACTATACACAGTGTTGACAGTGCACTGCTTCCCCCTCCTCAGACGCCGGATGGTGGTCCAGAACCTTTTCGAGGCCGTCCGAAAGTCGTTCTCCATGGCCTCACCGAACTCTTCCCATGCCCGAGTCTTTGCCTCGGCAACCGCCGTAGCTGCACTCCGCTTGGCACGCCGGTACCCATCTGCTGCCTCAGGAGTCCCACAGGCCAGTAAGGCCCGATACGACTCCTTCTTCAGCTTGACGGCATCCCTCACCGCTGGTGTCCACCAGCGGGTTCGGGCATTGCCGCCACGACAGGCACCAACCACCTTGCGGCCACAGCACCGGTCAGCTGCCTCGACAATGGAGGCACGGAACATGGTCCACTCGGACTCAATGTCCCCCGCCTCCCCCGGGACATGGTCAAAGCTCTCCCGGAGGCGTGAGTTGAAGCTCCTTCTGACAGGGGACTCTGCCAGGCGTTCCCAGCAGACCCTCACAACACGTTTGGGCCTGCCAGGTCTGTCCGGCATCCTTCCCCACCATCGGAGCCAACTCACCACCAGGTGGTGATCAGTTGACAGCTCCGCCCCTCTCTTCACCCGAGTGTCCAGAACATGCGGCCGCAAATCCGATGACACAACCACAAAGTCGATCATCGATCTGCGGCCTAAGGCGTCCTGGTGCCAAGTGCACATGTGGACGCCTTTATGTCTGAACGAGGTGTTCGTTATGGACAATCTGAGACGAGCACAGAAGTCCAATAACAAAACACCACTCGGGTTCAGATCAGGGGGGCCGTTCTTCCCAATCACACCTCTCCAGGTCACACTGTCATTGCCAACGTGAGCATTGAAGTCACCCAGGAGGACGAGGGAGCCCCCAGAAGGGGCACTCTCCAGCACTCCCTCTAAGGACTCCAAAAAGGGTGGATACGCTGAACTGCTGTTTGGACCATAGGCACAAACAACAGTCAGGATCCGTCCCCCCACCCGAAGGCGAAGGGAGGCTACCCTCTCATCCACCGGGGTAAACTCCAATACACAGGCACTGAGCCGGGGAGCAACCAGAATTGCCACCCCTGCTCGTCGCCTCTCACCATCGGCAACTCCAGAGTGGTAGAGAGTCCAACCCCTCTCAAGAAGACTGGTTCCAGAGCCCTTGCCGTGCGCCTTTGCACATTTAATCATATCATATTATCACTAGTTTAGGTTTTATTGTAGTTTTATAGTTTTCGCCAGCATCTTTGGGCATCTGGTTATATTTTATATTGTATTATAGCATTAGTATAGTTTTTGTTCGTAGCTTTATTTGCAGTCAGTGTTGTCCAGAGGACTGCGAGCCGGTGGGCGCTGGTAGCTCAGCGTGTGGGGAACTGCACTGATTTAAGCCTCAGATGTTCTGGGAGTAGGAGAAGAGCACCTTCAGAGCACTGCCATGGTACCTTTGAGCAAGTTACCGAACCCACAAATGTCCGTATGGGGCCCTGCCGTGAACTGGCGACTGATCCGGGGGGACCTGCCCTCGCCCGATGTGGACTCTCAACAAGAGAGTTAAGAAGACAAGATGAGACATAATACAGCTAAATGTTGGCTAAAATCCAGCAGAAGCTACATTCATACTGAGACAATCTCTTTAGAAGAACATATGTTGAGTATAGTATAGTATTAGTATAATATTTTACATTTTTATGAGAACACAGAGGAAGATTTTATGGTTTTTCTGATTTTATTTATTCACCAATCAGTATTGTCATTTGTATTCTTCTGCTTCAGCTTTGAAATGAACCTTGTGATTGGCCTAATCCAGTAATCACAAGACAACAAAGCCCGTTTGACTGAATCCATCATAGACATCAAATGTCTTGGGATGATGTGGGCATCTTAGGCGCCCTGTAAACTGGGGGTGAGTGAACCCAAGACCTTGTAGGTGAATCACAGGACCCGAGGAACAAAAGTGTGTCAGGCTGCGAACAATGAACACTTTTTCCATGGCATTTCGGATCACAAAGCCCGAGTCCCCACTCCTGTGGTGAAGTCGCTACTCTCGTGCTTTCCTCTGTCGCTTTGAGGAGATTCCAGTGGCCCACACAGGTTTTCCCATACAAATTCCTCAGGGCTTTCAAAAACGGAACCCTGTCTGCTTCCTCAGAGTTTCAAAGTACATGAACATTCCATCCCAAACTGTTTGGGACACACGAGGGCTTGTTCTCCATTCTCTCAAAGTTCCACGGGGAAAAACAAAACAAATGGACGGCGCCGATCAGACTACAGCACCTTTTGCTTCAAAGCCCCGGCGACTCCACAATGGCAATAAACGGCACACCAGCTGTGACACTCCTGCCCTGCAACAACACCAGCACCGCGTCACGACCTTCACACATCGGCCACAAAGGTGCCTCGGTGGAGGTCGCCATGGGTCAAAGCACTGGTTCAGTCCTGGGGGTGATTTGCAGAAAGAGGACACTTTGGTGCTGCCCCGTTGTTAGAGTCAAACTGCCTGTCCCTTATGTTTCATTAGGTCCCTGAGATTCATTGACCAAGTTCAATTGCTCAAAAAGGCTCCATCAGCAAGCCTTGTCCACTCCAATTAGACCAGGCCCATTGTCGGTGGGCAAGGTGTTCGTTGCTTTTGTCCAAATGTGCAGAACCCAGACAGCAGCCAGACAGGGCCAAGCTGCAGATTAATACAGCAGATTATGCCAGTCAAAGGCTGCTCGGGCCCAAAAGCAGTAAGGGCTTGAACAGCAGCCGTGTGTTGACACTGTCAAGGGTTTTCTGTTACTCGTCTGTAGCCATTATCTGGGCAGCCGGTCAGGTCCATCACAGGGACTTGACAGAGAAAAAGACTGGAGGTGAAAACATTCACCGATTGTGTATTTTCACGATGTTGGTCACAAATCAAGTTTACCAATTTAATAATAATGTTTTAAAAATCTGTCATAAAACATATAATGACAATGAACAATTCATCCTTGTCTTCTGTAAGATTTTACCCCCGATTTTGTCTATAAATTAAGCTGGTTGGTTCTACTTAGTTTCAGGTGTTCTTTAAATTAGTTATTTTACCTTAATTAGGATCGGTCAGCTGTTGGCCTGAAACAAGGGTGGGCATCGAGGGCCGTATCCAAGCCAGACTTTCTGTCCTACAGGTAAACACTTTCACCTGGGGTTTCATTTACCTTGGTGAAAGCATTTCCTGCCTGGTAGGATGTAAATCCCGGCTTGAATTCAACCCTCGAGGACTGGATTTGACCTCCTCTGATGGGCAAGTCCAATCCATGAAGGCTGGAATCCAGCATCCTACCAGGAAGAAACCACTTTCACCAAGGTAATTGGACCCCCAGGTGAGAGTGTTTACCTGTAGGACAGAAAGTCCGGCTTGGATACGGCCTCGAGGACTGGATTTGCCCCCCCGGCCTAAAATATCAGCGCCGACAGGTGACCTCTGCTCGGCGGCGGAAGCTTTGCACCATTTGCCTGCTGCTTCGTTTCAGGCTGGGCTGCTGATGACCGGGGTGGGGGCCTCACTGTTGCATTGTGGGAGTCCGTCTCAAAGTCAAAGTTCAGAGAATGAGCATTTCCGTGGCGTGATCTTAAGATGATTCTTTACAAAATCATAGTTGGAAAACAGATGATTTCCACCAGGAACCGTGGCAGGTTAAAGGCTGCCAGTGCTGAGGCGACCTGTACGTAGACCCAATGTTAGACGCCGGGGGGGGGTGTTAAATTCTGGACAAATGCTGCCATAAGCCTAATCACTCTCATGCTGCACTTTTAATTCTGTCAAATTAAATTCTACCAAATACGTAGTAGTGAAAGAGCTACCTGTGCGGGGCTGGAGTCACGGGCGAAGTTCACCAGGTTCATCCTCAGAGATTATCTCAGCAAATTGTTGGACTTGGACACAGATTTGGATTGTTATCATCTTGCTGCCAGATTGACTTTAGCACATCTAAATCTGCTTCAAATGACTGTGGGATTACTGTAAGAACCGTTCCTTGGAAGATGCCGGGAGGGGGGGGGGCTCTCCCCCAGGGTCAGCAGGTGAGTTCCTGATAAGTGCCTGGAAGTGCTGTAGTTTATAATCTGAACATCATTGTGCACATCCTCATGTAAAGAAGAGTCACATGCAGAGAACAATGTTTCCCTTCTGAGGACCAGGGACAGGAAGATGAGAGCGCTTCTGTTTTTAATCTCTATACAGATAAGATGTTCTCAGTTTGCTTGGAGTCACGTTCTCTGCTGAGGAATTCCGTGCAGACAGAGACAAGCTCTCATTGAAATGCCCCTCCACCCTAACGAGGCCTGTGGCTGGTCCGGGCCGGGGTTGTGGGCTTTCTTCAGTCCACCCTGAGGAGCCAAACGTGGCAGGTTCACCTCTCCAACAGGGCTGCCGGTGCTCTCGTGCATTATTCTTTGCCACGTTCATGCACGGAGACATCCACCCACGTTGTGCCTAAGAGGGATAGCGGGTCCTGATCTGCTGTTACTGGGATGTTCTGTGTTGGGTCCCATGACTGGTTCTTGGCCTCACGTCACAGGACGGTCTCTGCTGCAGCTAATCCTCCCTTTGAAGAAGCATCTCCGACTCCATCCTGGGAGTTCCCAATGTGATCCTGAGCCGCATTACTGCCATTAAGTGGGTGAAAAGTAGCGGCGTGTTGGCCATCACTGGAGACGGAAAGGTTCTTTGGGAAAACTTCAGACCTGTAACTCTGAGGATGTTGGACATGGCTGGACGAATTTTACCGTTTTAATGGGAGCACAGGCTCTCCAGAAGAGGAGATAAGGGGTGTCTTGCATTGTTGTCCAGGTCAGCAGAGCCTGAACGAATCCCACACCCATAAAAAGAAAACTGGGAAAAGCTTCAGAAGGCCAAAATTACACACCGACCCAGACGAGGCACAACAAAGTGAGAGGAGCTTATGATTATCCAATGTTCTCATGGCCTTGCTCTTTCATTTGGAGCTCTGCCTCCAGTGGTTAAAGAAAGCTGAATCGAGGCTGTTACGATGACCCCCCCCAACGCTTCTCTTTTGTTTCAACAGAGCGGCTTTGAGCTGCTCATTGTATGTCGCTGCACACAAGCATTTCTGTTTTTCTAAGCAACTCCCAGTCAACACGACACACACTCCGTCCCCTGGGTGAGACGGGGACAATAACTGTCTCTAAGTTAGTTAATCACTAATAATAGTTCATCTAAATATAAAACCCCACACAGCTGGAACACAGCAGCAGGATGCATGAATACAGTCTCTGAAGCACAAGCATAAAAGGGAGTCGTCTACTGTCCTTGAACGGTGTTCCAAAAGCCACTTTTCTCACTTTTAGGTGCAGTGCGTGCGGTCCTGACCACCAGCGCACCGCTGTGTGCAACAGATCGCTGAATTTTTCATCCATACCCAGCCAGGGCGATTCCTCTGGCTGGCAGTTGGTGCCTGTGTCAGCCCCTGAAAACAGACACTGCCCAGCTTTCCATGGAGGTAAAGGTAAAGGGTAACCTGGTGACGGTCGGGAAGGGTCACCTTACCAAAGCTGGGCCCCATGCCTAATTCATCAGGTAACAGTAACTCTGCCTGCACGTCACCAAATCAGCGTGTCCATAATGGGGGATAAATGAAAAACAAGTGATGACGCTCCAACTGAGCCTCTCCACTCGATTTCCAAGACATTTCAATGAATTTAAGCCTCTGAACAGAAACATGCACACTGAACGTGGTTTAAACAGCTGGGGAATCACATTTGAATCAAAAGCAAAAAGGCCCCATTCAAGTCCTAATTTCTCGTACAGTATTTATTTTTGGGGGTTGCCACAGTTCTTTTTCCCACTTCAGCCTGTGAATAAGACACAGTCACGATTGATCACGGCCCTGATGTTAGATGACTTCACCCAATCAGCAAACAGCTGTTGCAGACTTCATTTTGTGCGTCGCTGCGTGAGATGAACTAATTATCGTTATCACACAGGCTTTTCCCATCTATTCATTTGAGCATTTATCTGCAATTTTTACTTTCTGTTGGTTGTACAGACACCAAAATAAGCTAAAATGTGGAGCTCAGTGGGGAATAGTGTACGGTGACCTTTGTTCAGTGATTCTGGCGAAAGGTTCCAGCGAGGTGCCACAACGCGCCCTTCGCCCAACTCCCCCACTAACCTCACGCAATACGAGATCAAATCTTTCATCTCTCAATGGTCTAAGGTCAAAGGAACTGTGCTCCAAAACATCTGTGTTGTGCTGCTTTACAACCTTCATTTTTGGTGTCTTCAGCCACGTTCAGCAGTTACGGAAAGGAAATACATAATCCACCAAGGTGAGATATAGACACGACATAATGTACATTCATTAACTGTGTGTGTTTCTGTGTGTGTGTGTGTGGGGGGGGCTGCAGCCGTTCATATATGCATCATACGCATCATACCTGCTGGCCATGGTGACGTAAAGGAAACCCTACTGCTGAGGCAAAGTTTATTTCTTGTTCCTCTTTGGAAAAGACGTGTTAATCATGTAAGAGCCTCACACGTGTCGTGGTTCGATAATGGCACCCACTCTGCTGAAGAGTTGCTGCTCAAATATTTCCACTCTAATGTAAATATGCTATCAAGCCGCGTTGTGTTGTATCGGTGCCAAACGGCCGAACAGGAAGAGTGAGCTGTGGATATGATCAGTGCGATTGAATATTAAAGCTCACCTGTTCCTGTGTTACTGGGTTACATTTTCAATAATTTAACAATAAGGATTTGGAAAGTTTCGTCTAAAAACTGGCCATGAGAGCCTCCTTTGCCCCTATAGTGCATTGAACAGACTGGATGGTCTGACTGGTAACCTGTGAGAGCTGCATCAGTCGGAGCTTCAGTCCCAGCAGGGTTAAACAAACCGGGCTGGACAGCAGGGGCAGGGGCCAGCTGAAACGCAACACCAGCTCCTCCAGGTCGGGGGTCGGTGTTACAACTGTTCCATATAAAAACACCAGCGTGCTACACAAACTACACTGCAGAAAATGGTGGATTTGAGCTGAAGTCTATTGAGCTGAAGTCCAGGCCAAAGTTAAGTGACAGATTCTGATTGAAGGACATCTTGTTAGCTAAAGACACACTAATTGCACATTCTGGGGCCAAATGAATGCAGGTAGAGCAGCTCAGCCTCAGCGATGGAGGCTCTAGCAAAAGGTCAAAGCACACGTGAGCTCCGAATGATACAACTGCTAATGTGATGATGGCAACATGCTCACAGTAAATGTGGTCCACCAGTGAAAGAAGGGACGCCAAAGAAGCAGCAAAAGAGGAGTACTATAATAACACAGGCCAAGAAATGAAGGACAGAAAGAGTGCTGGGAGAAATAAAAGCGCCTTTATTGAGGAGCTGGCAAGTACCAAAGTAGAAACCTCCGCAGAGATAAACTCAACACCTGTTCCAAGTGGGGAAACCCCCACAGGATGGGCAGGATTTAACCCAAACATTTGATTAGAAAAGAAGAAAGGATGATTGTGGCATGGTCCACATCTGCACCCTCACCTGGTTGTTTTTGCTGATGTGTTCTGATGCAGCACAGCTGCTCCGGGTTATGACGCCCACAGCAGGGCCCCCATCTGGGCACAGAGAGTCCTCAGTTGTTCTGGGGGCCTGTGAAATTCCCACCTCAAACAGAGGTTTTGATGTCAGGCCTGGAGCGTGGAAATGGCCTGTTCTCTGTCCTGCCCCACTCTTGTTGACGCCGCAGTGTCAATAGCCTAACAGCATACTGTACATACACACTAATTAACTTTAGCTTCATTTTCTTTTCTCTTTTTACTGTGCTCAGCCTGTTTGTCTGTTTTACTGTGGGAGAGATGAAGGCTGGTAGCTGGGATCGATAGGTTTACCTTGATTTTACTCACAGGAGAAGAACAGAGAGGGAAGATGCATTTTTGGCTTCCATGGCAGCAAGATGACGGCAGCAAGATGATGGCAGCAAGATGATGTGTCGTGCCCTGAGAAGTACAAGACTGTGAGCTTTAGTCAGCACCACATAAACCCTGTTAGAACGGTGGCAAAGCCCTCGATGTACCTCTGTGAGTAGACATTGTGCCCGCCAAACCTCCAGTTTCCGTTGACACAGTGGTTACCATATTCAGTTTCACATAAAGTATTTTAAATTTGATGTATGTTTGATATAAGATGTTTAAGAAACACTGGCATGCAAAGCCTCATCGTCTCATAGGTCGTTGGGCATTTAATTGCTGTTAGTTTAATCGCATGCAAAAGCTGCCACTCGCATAGGCAGCATAGAAGCACCTGAAACCACTAGAAATGACAAGTATCGTGGGGGAGTAAAGCTGTTAGAATATGCTGTCAATAACTCAAGATTGTCATTTACAAGGGGGATGTGATGGCAACCAAGATTTTGACTACTAAGGGCTGCTAATAGACATACTGTATAACTGTATTATACAACTGTATACTATATTATTTTGGAAAATTAAATAACAACCCTTTATTTTTGGACTTTGTTACTAATATGATATTTGACTTCTTTAACCTTGATATTTGGCCCACATACCTGCGACGGTTGGCTTACCTGTAAAAAGGAGTGGTGACTTGCATTGTTGCCAGACAGGTTGAGAGCACAAAACGTGCAGCTTAACTTCACTCTGCTTTATGACTCAATGTGGGATAGTGACAGTTTCATTCATGTGTTTTAACCAACTCAGCATCCTGTTAGAGCTTTTCCTGTCTGTGGGCCCGCCAAAAAACACCGAAGAACACTGAATATTCTTTGATTTCTTGTAAATCCCACCGCTCCCACATATAGCAAAAAATTAAATCCATTTATTTGCTAATTCTAACTCTGCAACAAGGAATAAAAGTGTGTTTAAAATGATAAAAACATTCATGCTGAAAATGGCCTCTAGTAATTCTGTATTTAATCTGTCAGTTATATTGTTTGGCTAGAAAATGAAAATGCTTATTATTCATCATTGGTTAAAAAAATAATTGAAGAATTATCAGCCACTCGTAGTCTAATACAACATGTAATACTAATTTTCTCTGTCACACTCTCAATCATGATATAATTGAAGGGTAAATTTGGTATGAATGTCTTTCCATTTATTTAATCAGTGTGTAAATTCGCGTTTTCTATGGTTTGAAGGAAAACATTCGCCGCTTCCAAGACATACAAAAGTATTTGATCCCTTGCTGATTTTGTTGGTTTGTCCACTAATAAAGACATGATCATTCTATACTTTTAATGGTAGATGTATTCTAACATGGAGAGACAGAATATCAAAAAGAAAATCAAGAAAATAACTTTAAAGAATTTATTTTAATTTATTTGTTTTTCATTGAGGGTAATACTCTCAAAAAACTCCTAATGCATACTAGGGGATCAAATACTTATTTCCCTCAATGAAAAACAAATAAATTAAAATAAATTCTTTAAAGTTGTTTTCTTGATTTTCTTTTTGATATTCTGTCTCTCCATGTTAGAATACATCTACCATTAAAAGTATAGAATGATCATGTCTTTATTAGTGGACAAACCAACGAAATCAGCAAGGGATCAAATACTTTTTACTCTCACAGTATAAAACGGAAAAATACTTCAATAGAACCTATTGCGTTGCACTACATACATCTAAATACAGTCGGTTGTATTCCGATATGAAAAGAAGATATTAAATTATGTCTTTGGGGCCGATTTTTAAAATATATATCTTGGCAGGAAACGGGCGTTTACAAACAGAGGCATGCTTCGAGTTGCATAGTGGATCGTACCAATCCAGAGACTCCGGGGGAGGGAGGAAATAAAAATAAACCTGATTAAACACATTCCGTCTCTTCGACCGACACTGTTTTATTCATAAACATAATGAGACCATGAGTCTCATTATGTTTATGAGTAATCGAAAATAATCTACATAAGTTTTAAAAAATAAATTCCATTGTGGGAACACCCCGCCTCTACATGGTTAAATCCCCGGCCTCTCTCTGATAAGCGTGCCCGCTGCTCGGAGGTCCCCCATTGCACCCAGCGCGCTCACGCCAGCAAGTGGACATGTCACCACCGTGCATGTGCTCTCATAATTTCATTCCTTGAGAAGAAAAAAGAATTTCGTGACCGGTGAGTACCCATCACCGTATCTCCATTCATTTCATGGAGCGGGAGAGTGCGTGGGCGCGCGGGGCTGTTGCGCGGGATGTGACTCCGACTGAATGATGAAACACCGCTCGAGGATGTCATGAAGTCTGAGGCGGGAGGGACGGTCATTGGTCATCGGTGATGGGCCTTTAATTCTGTTGGGCCGTAAATGTTCCGGAGCTGCATCCGCATCTTTAGGGTTGAGTCATCACCTCCGAGTCATGTGCGGGAAAGACAAGCCCTTCTGCGGTGTCTGACCCCGACACGTGCGGGTTCCCTTGTGCCGCAGCCATCGTGGCTCTTTCTTCCCATCGCAGCCTCCGGATAAATGGTCATAATTGGACCGGTCCGCTGGGCTGCTGTGTTCCGGTCGCAGGATTGTGAAACAACGGCCTTTCTCACACACAAACCAGGCTAATCAGGCAGCGTTAAAGGAAATCTATTAATCACTTAATCCTTGGGTTGGTGTGTGTGTTGGGGGGGTGGGGGTGAATTTCTGCTGAATCGCGGTGGGATATGTTCCCGAATTTCTTGGGAATTTCTTTAAAAGCGGAGTGAAAGGAGAGAGGCACCACGCTGTGGGCATGGACGGGCTGGGAATGCTGCCATGAGTCCACACCCTTGGATTCCTCGGCTCTAAAGTGTACATGTAAAGAGAACGCTCCATCATTCCCTCCCTCCTCCCGGAGATTTGTGGCTCCAAGGTGTGTTTGGGTTCTTATGCAAATCTGGTCATTTAACTATGGAGGCGGCAGGAGCCTCCTGCCACTGGCCCCGACTGCCCCTGGCCTCAAATCTGAGTTCATGGTCCTCATGGACCGGTTCTGACGCCCCTGCAGCTGGGTTCAGCCTGACCCTGGGCTGCTGGCCCGTCTGAGGGGGGCTCAGCCTGACCCTGGGCTGCTGGCCCATCTGAGGGGGGTTCAGCCTGACCCTGGGCTGCTGGCCCGTCTGAGGGGGGCTCAGAGTCCAACGGCTTGACTAACCGACCTCTTTCCCCTCTGCTTCACAGACAGGTTCTGATGAAATAAAGCAACGAGCTGCTCGTTTCAACCTTCGCCAAGTGTCTCGGTCTCCTCGTGGCCTTCGTAGCCTTCTACCTCTGAACACTCCAGACTCTTTGCACAAACGTCCCAGAAGTGACGGCCTCCTCCCTTCAGCCCGACAACCGTAAAGACATTCCACCCTCTGCCCTTATTGCTTTGTCAAATGCCAAAAAACAGCAAGGCCGTCAAGAGAGAACTTGACGATGATGTCAAAGAGTCTGTCAAAGACCTCCTTTCCAACGAGGACGCCTGTGACGATTCCTTCAAGAAGACCTCGCTGATCATCGGCAACCATGAGGTGGAGCAGAAGGAAAGTGATGTGGAGGAGGGGGGGTCGGACATCGAGGAGGAGGAGGAGCGCCCGGCCTGGAACAGCAAGCTCCAGTACATCCTGGCCCAGGTCGGCTTCTCTGTGGGACTCGGCAACGTGTGGAGGTTCCCCTACCTGTGTCAGAAGAACGGTGGCGGTAAGTTCTCAGTGGTTCCACCACGCATTATATAAGCAGGAGACATTTATGTGGCAACCACAATAACAACCTGGGGTTCTAGACGGGCGAAACACCGCACTCTGACTCATTTCACATGAAGAAAAACCTTGAAAAATAAGCAGTTGGTATTAATAATGACTTATTACACAATGGAGGAATGCGTAACAGGCCCAGTGTTTCTACAAGCCAATGATTCTGTCTGGTTTAAGCCTCCGGTGGCGTCCACCTCATTCCATAGATGGCCCAATGTATGATCAGTCGGGAACGGGAGGGTGGAGTTTAAGGTGCCGGCAGGTGTGAAACGCCCCCCTGGGGGGGCAAAAACCACATTCAGGTCATGTGACAGCAAACAGAACCCTCCGCCATGTGCACAGGTCCACTGTAGACACCATTTCCCAGCATGCACTCTGTCACTGATTAGAGGAGCCACTGACTGACGCTCATCTGGTTTATTCAGACGGGATCACACACACACACACACACACACAGGATCAAGTAGATTCAAACAGAAAATGTGGCCGCTGAATCCCACAAAGAACTAAAGTTGGAAAACTCTTTGAGTTTGGAGATGGAAGCAGGAATCCCAAACAAAGGTGCAATCCGGAGCGCTCAGGGGCCGAGCTGTCCCACCTGTCCCACCTGTCCCACGGAGGGTTGGACAACAGCTGGAAGTCTCTTAAATCAGGAGGCAGGTGATCATCTGGAGGTGAGATACAGGTGTGTAGATGAACCAGGAAGCAGCCCCGCCCAGCCTGGAAACAGAAGGGGAGGGGAAACTCCCAACAGGATCACCTTTCAAACCTGATCCTGTGTTTGTTTCCTTGGCCTGTTCCTTCTCCACGTGTCCTCTCCTGGAGAATGAGCGAGATTCCGGTCATAGTCCTGTTCTTCACACAGACCGTTCCCACAATGGAACCTTTGAACAGGATACTTCAAAGCTATCAAATCAAAAGCTAAAAGAACCTCGTGTGGGCTCCTCCGTGGCCATCAGCAGTTGAGGCATTAGTTAATAAAAATGAGCATTTTGTCCAACCCTCAACTGGTCAATGTTCATAAAAGTCAGCTTGACAAACGGCCTCCGTCTCGGGTTGACGTGCAGATAAATTAGAACGGGCGGCCCTTTCTTACCGGACTTATTTATGACTTTGTAAATCGAGGAATGTGTGAGTCCGACATGGCCCAACGTTTCTGTGGGAGAAAACAGGCGAGAAGCTCATTGAGATGGTAATTAAAGCGTTCGAGTGTGCCAAACGCCGGCGAGCGTTCTGTTAGAGCTGGCGTCCAGGTGTGAGCATAACTGCAGCCCTCCCAACTTAATTATCACGGGCTGTGCGTGCGTCTGCAAACCAGTTCTGCAGAAACGGCTCAAAATGATCGAGCACGTCATCATTTCTGGATGATTGTTGCCTGCTGCTAAACTACCGTCGTCCAGAAGACTGATGTTAGCATCATGCTAACCGTGCTTTGGAACTTCACTTTGTGTGGAGGCAAACACATGTTCATCGTCAGTTGTGTGTGTGAAGTGTCTGATCTGTCAACACACACACACCTTTTAAAAACCTTACAAAGGGTTAAAAACAGGCTCTTAAATACCTTCGCCTGCAGTTTGTGCTTATGCAAATGTTCAAATATTGGGATAGAGACTCCTTAAAATGGGAGCATGCAAATATTGGTGTTTTGCAACATTAAAGATATTTTTATTATGATGTCAGGAGGATATAATCACTTCCTTGTTTAACAAGCCTCTTTTACAGTACCGTTCCCACAAGTGGAATCGAGAGGGAAACTACTGTATTTGACAAGAGGAAATGGACTCTTTCAAAAGTGGCCTAAAAGTGAGGGGGGAGGGACCTTTGATGCCTTTAAAGGAAACAATGGCGACGCGGGGGGGGGTGGATGCTGACTGATGTGAAGCTTTTCCCCCAGACTGGCCAGATTTAGATGTTTTAATATTAGAAAGCAGCAACACACAGCTGCCCAACACAATCAAGGACTTCTTCAGCAGCATCAGGACTCAGGAAATGAGCATGCTGGGAAAACAAGCAGAAGGTTCCACGTGCACAACACGGATCCTAAACAATGATGTCGCTGCGTGATCACTCATGGGAAACACTGCAGGGCTCTCGCCCTCACGCTCACGCTCACGCTCACGCTTCACCTGCGACAGCAAAGGCTGCCGAGCGGGACTTTTTAAAGAAACTCTTCAGTCAAATAATCTCAAAACTCTCAGTAACACCCCCCCGACATCATGAGAGGAAACGAAAACCTCCCGGTGCATCATGGTCACTGGGGTTGGTTCTGCTTAACCCAGAAAAGCGCTGGCAGCTTCCTTTCTGCCCCCCCCAAGTGTCACAGTTGAGCGATGAGTAAACGACGGCTGTTTCCAGGAAGTGATGCGATCTGATGACACACTTTCCCCTTCTTGCGTCTCACCCTGCCTTTGTTAACTCTTTGCAGGAGCTTACCTGATCCCGTATCTCATCCTGCTTATATTGATCGGAATCCCTCTGTTCTTCCTGGAACTGGCTGTGGGACAGCGCATTCGCAGGGGCAGCATTGGGGTGTGGAACTATATCAGCCCTCGCCTGGGTGGCATCGGGTTTGCTAGCTGTGTGGTGAGTGTTACATATGTTATTACCAGATAGGCTGGCGTAGCGCTTTGGTAGTGACGGCCTTCTCCTGCTCCTCTTTGTGACCCCTGCAGGTGTGTTTCTTTGTGGCGCTCTACTATAATGTCATCATCAGCTGGAGCTTCTTCTACTTCTCCCAGTCCTTCCAGCAGCCGCTGCCATGGCACGAGTGTCCGCTCATCAAGAACAAGACCTTCACATGTGAGCTCAGTGCCGCCTGGTTAACAGCCCTCGTCGGCCTTTTGGCAGGCGGGACATGACAAGTGTGGCGGTTGCCTTCACAGATGTGGTGCCCGAGTGTGAGAAGAGCTCAGCCACCACTTACTACTGGTACCGCAAGACCCTGGACATCTCCGACAACATCAACGAGGGTGGAGGAGTCAACTGGAAGATGACATTGTCCCTGCTGGCCAGCTGGATCCTGGTTTGCCTCGCCATGATCAAGGGAATCAAGTCATCCGGGAAGGTAGTTTTTTGCGTTCCACAGCGTCTGCGCATCTCTTTAAGGCTTTAATCAATGGAACTGGACATTTGTGCTGAGCTAAGCTCAACCAAACTGGCCTGTTAAGTGGGGGTGTAGCTAAAGAGGAGGTCATGTGACTGTGCAGGATGTGGACGGGCTCATTTTAACTTTAACGAAGCTGTCAGTAGCTGTAGCTAAAGGTCGGCGTTTGTTTGCAGATTGTTTGGCTCCTCCCCCCCTTTCACAGGTGATCTGGCTCTTCTTATATCATGTGACAGGAATTAGCCATTTTACTTCCAAGGTCACAGTCAGGATCACACTAATTGGAAAAATGGTCACACTTTTTAATCTTCCCAGCTTTGATTTTGGTATTATCCACCATTCTCATGTCAGGCCGCCGTTCTGGGACAACAAAATGTGGTGTGGAACCTAAGAGGCTGCGGCCCTGTAGTGCAAAAGCTCCTGATACCAATAATCCAGAGATCTAATCCCCAACTCTGGAGTTCCACTAGGATTTTTATACTGCGTTTAACTCATTAATTGGCTTGAGCAGCACATTTCATTCAGATGTTTAGCTCCAAACCTGTCGAGAATGTTTGGAGCTAAAACCCAAAAAAGTGTCAGTTGACATCGATATTGATTTACACGATTCGTGCTGAAGACATCTGTTCTAATACAATCTACTTTCTAACTGAATAAATATCGCCGATATGGAAGCAAAATCAGAGATAAGGTGCATTCCCAGAGCTTCCCAGAGCTTCCCAGGAGCCCTCTACTGTAACCACACAGTTTTCCAGCAACTATCTGAGAGTCTGAAGGGACAAAATGGAGCCAGAGAAAAGATGGATGTCTGTGGTCCACCGGTGTTTTTGAAGTTTAATCAGCGCCGGGTGGCACAAAAGAATATTAATGTCCTCTCTGCTGTTGGCCACAAAAGCCTTCGCCAAAGAATCTCCCCACCACCATCTGCACCCACCCCTGTGTGTGTGGGTGGGCGTGAATGGGGTCGGGCCGTCCGGTTCCCATGGTGACGCGCGCTCTTTCGGCTTGGCTTGATTGTCAAGAGTGTAGGGAAGGGTGGAGGGGTGTGGCGCCATGATTGGTGTGTGTGTGCGTGTGTGTGTGTGCGTGTGTGTGTGTGCGTGTGTGATTCACATGAGCAGGTGCTAGGATGAGATTGCAGAGCAGCAGACTTGTGCTTTATCGTTACGCCCGCTCGCTTGTTGTGACCACCGATGTGTTCTTAAACATTTCTGGGAGTCTAATCTCTGGGAGTCCTGCAGCTGAGGAGGAGGCAAAGCCCTGAACCTTGACTCCATCTTCTCCTGACTGTTAAACATGCTGGTGGAACTGGACCTGGACCCTGATGTAGCGCAGATATAGGGCAGTAAATCTGAACCCAGTGTGCTAAATGAAACAGCGGGTACGAAGGTTTGTTATAATTCTAATGTTTAACTTTATAATCAGGGCCAGTGTTGGTTTTAAGTCACCCTTTACTAGATCCTACGGCGGGTTCCTGCACGCTGCCACGTGCACGCCAGCCTCTGAAGCATCCACGCCATGATTTAATGTCAGTAGTTCGTCGCTCATCAAACACGGAGTTGAAGTCGGGAATTTGCAAATAACTGGCTCACGGCGCCGTCTGTCTAATTAGGGCCACGGCTGGACCGGGGCGGCCAGCAGGGCGGCGACACACAAACGCCACACGTGTTCCCCTCTTCCCTGTTTGGGGAAGCCTTCCTGAGTATTCCGCTGATGTAACGGATGTTTTGTTGGTCTGCAGGTGATGTACTTCAGCTCCTTGTTCCCCTACCTGGTGCTGATCTGCTTCCTGGTGCGCGCTCTGCTCCTGGAGGGCTCCATGGTTGGGATTCGCCACATGTTCACACCCAAGGTATCCGTACAGATCGACCTCCCGCCAGGCTTTGTTTCTGCTGATGCCTCACGTCCCAGTTGGAGTCTTTTCCTCTGTTTTAGAGACACATCAGGGCTTCTATTTTTGGAACTTTGAGGATAAAACGCTGTCAGAGCTGTCAGTGAAGCCACTTTGGGGCTAAATTTAGACAAAACCTAATTGATAAAAATAGTTGTGGGTCAAAGAAAAGCTCGGCCGGCGTCTGATGCTGCCGGGGGGCTGTGTAATATGTGTCACCGTGGAAACGGTAACGCGGCCTTTATGTGAGCTGCTTCACAGCAGTCTGCCTCGTGAATCTGCCATCAGCCAAGACCTCATGACTTCAAACACAGACAGAGTGTGTGTGCGCGTGTGTATTCTAACAACAGCCAGCTCACATTAGCGCACATTTGACTTGCATCTGATTCATTTTTGAGTTTGCCACAGAGGGTGAGAGGACCTCAGTGATTCACGTTATAAAGAGGTCATTTCAAGCAGGGAAGGAGGTTTTCAGCTGAGGCACAAACTCGTCATTGATTTACAGTTTAATTAATTCCCGCCAGTTACTCAGCTACTCGTAATAAAACACTGTCGGAGAATGTTTGACCCGATCTCTGCGGCCAAACGAGGCAACGCCTTAGCTCTGTATCCTTTAATCCCTGAGATCTTATTCCATTTCAAATGTTGTGTTTTCAGCTGGAGATCATGCTGGAGCCCAAAGTGTGGCGAGACGCCGCCACGCAGGTGTTCTTCGCCCTGGGCCTGGGCTTCGGCGGCGTCATCGCCTTCTCCAGCTACAACAAGCGGGACAACAACTGCCACTTTGACGCCGTCCTGGTGTCTCTCATCAACTTCTTCACCTCCGTGCTGGCCACCCTGGTGGTGTTCGCCGTGCTGGGCTTCAAGGCCAACATCATGAACAACAAGTGTGTCTCAGCGTGAGTGTCTCACCACCTCATCGCCATCAGTGCTGCCTGCTGTTGAGGTTGGCGGTCGTGACTCTAGAAACCTTTGCTGCAGGAACATGGAGCGGATCCTGGATTTGCGAGGGACCAGCATTAATGAGAGCATGATCCCCCAGCACATGAACCTCACGCAGGTCACGGCTGAGGAGTACCAGCAACTGTACGAGGCCATCGAAGGCTTCCATGGGAGCGGGTTCCAGGAACTGGGCCTGGAATCCTGCAACATTGAGAAGGAGCTCAACAAGGTGGGTGCAGAAGGGATTCTTAACTAGCTTAACTAGTCTGTTATGTGAGAGCTCCGCTGTCAACCACGACTTTACCTCAGATCACTTGTTACAGCCGGTTACCATGACGACAGGCCTGGGCTGTCAGTCTCAAACTCCGCCCCTTTTCATCACGCTGCTTCCACCCCCCCCTTCCCTTTCCAGGTGGTCCAAGGCACAGGCCTGGCCTTCATCGCCTTCACGGAGGCCATGACCCATTTCCCAGCCTCCCCCTTCTGGTCCGTCATGTTCTTCCTCATGCTGGTGAACCTGGGTCTGGGCAGCATGTTCGGCACCATCGAGGGCATCCTCACGCCGCTGATCGACACCTGTAAAATCCGCAAGGAACTCCTCACCGGTGAGACTTTGAGGTCTGTCGTGTCCGGGGCCGCGGCCCCTAACTGACCCGTCTGACGCGTCCTTCCTGCCGCAGTGGGAGTCTGTGTCCTGGCCTTCTGCATCGGCATCATCTTTGTCCAGCGCTCAGGGAATTACTTCGTGACCATGTTTGACGACTACTCCGCTACGCTGCCGCTGCTCATCGTGGTCATCCTGGAGAACGTGGCCGTGGCCTGGGTCTACGGCACCGACAAGTAAGGAACCCAACAGTGGTGAACTGGCGGAGCTCGAAGGGAAAAGGCACAAACTTCTCTAATCTGCTGCTGTTCTCCACGACAGCAGCCGCCCAAAATCCTGTCTCGTGATTTATCCGAGGATTAAAATCCATCTCGTGATTTCCGAAAAGCGTGAGAACTCACCCCTGGCGCTCTGCCTCCTCCTCAGATTCTTTGAAGACTTGAAGGACATGTTGGGCTTCACGCCGTACCGCTGCTACTACTACCTGTGGAAGTACATCACGCCCACCCTGCTGCTGATCCTCATGGCCGCCAGCTTCATCCAGATGATCATGACGCCCACCAGCTACAATGCCTGGATACGGGAAGAGGTGAGTAAACATCTGGGGCCCCGGTCTCCAGGGGCCAGTCTCCCAGAAAGCTGGAACCAGTTTAAAGCAGACGAGGGTTCAAAGTCGATGAGCGTCCAGGCGTCTTTTAACCTGCGGACAATCAACAGGATGTGTAGTCTACCACTGAGACACGGCGTGTTTGGTCACGGCGTGAGGAAGCCGGAGCGACGGCGTCCATGCGGGACACACGGGGGGGGTGGGGGGTGTCTTTACCTCACCTGAGCAAACACAGCGACCTGGACGGGGAAGGGATTCACCCCACGTCCAAAAACACGATTTCAATGGACACACGTATCACTAGCAAAGGCCACCTGACTAGTTAGAGGCTGAAGGTTCCTTTTTGGCACTTACACAACAAAATAAAAGTTAAAGTTAAGTTAACGACGAGCCTCCTGTCTGTCTGTCTCCCAGGGTAAGGTGCAGGAACTGCGCTACCCCCCCTGGGCCGTCGTCATCTGCATCTCCCTGGTGATCGTGGCCATCATGCCGGTGCCCGTCGTCTTTTTGCTGCGCTACTTCAACATCATCAAGGACAACAGCAGCCTCTCCTCCGTCTCCTACAAGAAGGGCCGCATCATCAAGGAGAGCCCCCCGCCGGGAGACGACGACGACACCAGCCTGATCCGCGGCAAGACGCCCAGCGCTCTCCCGCTCGGCGACATCATCTATAGCAAGCAGGGCGGCGGCGGCGGACCTGACGCGGATCACGTGCCCAATGGCCACTGTGCCGTCGGCTACCTGATGGTTGACATGCAGGATGTGCCCGAGTCGGACCTGTAGACTAGAGTCAGACCGGGACGGACGGACCGACTGTCTGCGCCTCCCCCTCCCCCCTCCTCAGCGTGCTTTTAGTATCTTTTATGTATATTTGACTTGTACTGTATATCCTTGTAGATACGTAGTTGCTGTCCCATCTGTCGTCTCTGAACCTCTCATGACTGTCCTGTTCCCACAAGCATCACTGGATCCATCGTTATCCTGCTCCCATGTAAGCGGCCGGTCGCTGGAGCCAATTCAAATAGTGTGTGTGTCGCCCCCTGCTGACAGGTGACGGTAAGGGAATAAGCCCCTCCTTCCCCGCCCTCATATAAGATGGCACTAAAACAAGAGCAGCTGTCATCCAGATGTCGTTTTTGTTCTCGTGGCTTCACGTCCTCAAGCCAGGAAATCAGTTGACGGAATATTCATATTTTTAAACGTCGGTTAGCTTACACGGGCGAGCTAATCGGATCCAAAAAGTCTTTGTCTTCGGTGTTGTTGGCTGATGAGCCCTAAAGGGTCCTGTTGTTACACTGTATGAAAAGAAAACATTTCTTCAACTGACACCAATTGTAAATGAGTTGTACTGTACGGATGAAAGCTAGCTGCTCACAACTGTCAGGACACTGGTGGTCCGATTACACTGAAAGCCCAAGACGTGCACGCCGCCGTGAAAACTGTCATTACATCGTCCCTTTCCCCCGAGAGTCCACGACATTTCCGTTACAGACGTGTCAAAACTGGAGGCAGCAACTGCTCCGTCTGGCCACGTGCGCGTATCTGTGATGCCGTCGCACTGCAACACGTCTAGAAACCTGTGCGGGTTTTCGCACGGCTCCGCCCACAATCGTTCTCCCACCTCCTTCATTGCTCCCCCCTCTACGCACACATTGACCAACACCCTGGGAGTTACGAGGGGGGTTCGAGGGGCGGGAAGTCCCGGAGCAGCCGGAGTCCCGGAGCACCAGGAGCCCCGGAGCACCAGGAGTCCCGGAGCACCAGGAATCCCGGCGCACCAGGAGTCCCGAGCACCAGGAGCCCCGGAGCACCAGGAGTCCCGGAGCACCAGGAGTCCCGGAGCACCAGGAGTCCCGGAGCAGCGGAAACCAAGTCCTGCTGCAGAGAACATGAAGGTGGACATTGTGTCCCATTATGCCCGAGATTGGCAGCAGGGAGCTGCACTTCCACGATCATTCGAGACAAAATTGTGCCTCAATAATTTAGATCTGTTTATAGAATACGTGAGCACTGTATATTTAAGTATTCTGTAAATAGAATATAAATATGAATATATTTATCATGATAGTTTGGAAATCAGAAAACTGTTTTTAAGGTTCAGACATACATCAATCTTTAACTCATCAATATCTTATTTTTTTTGTACTAATGGGTTTTTTTTTTGGTTTCTTTTTTTTTCATGTAAATACTTTTTTCAAGTAGTCGGACATCCAGCTTCCCCCCAACGTCAAGATTAAACATGAAATATGACCCATACTGGCAAAATGTGGTTTCTTGGTCTTGTTCCTGACTAGAGTCCTGCAGTAGAGGCTTAAATTAATAATAAACTATTTTATTAACGTCCTTTCAGCTCTTAAACCATCTGGACTAAGTTAATGTGAATAAACAGATGAAAAAAAAAACTCAAAATGTGGTTAAAATACATAAAATAGGCTTTATTCCTTTACGGGGCGGCCACGTGCATTCATGCTTCTTTGAGGCAGCTTCAGAGCCTCCCAGCATTCAGACGAGAATAAATAATCAAATATGGAAGATTTTCCTTCCTGACTTTGGCTTCTTCCTCCGTTTGCATTTCCTGCTCATCTATCGGCACATTTTTCGTCTCCCTTCTTGGAAAAAAGTTTCTCCCCCTGCAAAGATTCCTCATGTTTGACAACAAACTGAGGTGCTCGATGTGGCGAACGGTGACGTCTCGGCTGGTGCGTGGTGGCTCCTCGGGGGGGGGGGGCTTCCCTGGTCCAGTCCCACCGACGTCCTGCAGGAACCAACACAAACACTGATTATGCTCCTTTACTGGTGGTAAAGATGAGGTTTCAGCTTCGTTAACTACAATGACAAAACGGAAGATAAAAAAAAAAAGTTATTTTAATGAAAGAGAATAAAATACATACAAACTGGATTCTCGGCCTGGAACTGCTCCCTCATGCGGACGGCCAGCTGCTCTCTCTTGCCGCAGAGTCTCTGCAGGTGCTTCACCTCCATGGGCAGCATGCTGCTCCACACCGTCAGCACCGAGTCCTCATCTGACAGCGCAGCCGCGGTTAGAAGGGAGAAAAGCTGCCGAGCTCACAACAAACGTGCAGACCTCAGACTCACCGGACACATCCTCTGCCCGCGGGCGTCTCCGACCCAGAACCAGCACCACCTTCTTCCAGTTCAGTGTCCCTGAAAGAGAAGCGGGGGTTAACGTCTCGGGGTGCGATGAAGAGGTTCAACCAGGAAATGATCCGAATCATAAATGGTCGTTCCACATTCTTATGCAAATGGGAGCCAAAGTTCTGGGTGGGAGGCGGTTCTGATCCAGGCAGCGGCGCTGGGAGGCTGCGAGAATCCTGAAGAGTGTTCAAATGTGTTGAAATGTAACTGGAGCCGTCAATCATAGAAATCATAGAAAAATCATTTGGAACAAATTCTGATGCCACTAAAGTTATCTTAGCCCATTTAACTAGACAATGATAACCCGTCTTCCACCTGTCGTTCTGGTTCCACCGGTTCTTCAGGCACTTTCTCTTCCCGTTTGCTGCCTCATTTCTGGTGCTTGAAAGGTCTCTGAACCCTACATTCAAGTCTTTTCTGTCCAATAAGAGATATAAAATCCCATATTTTAAGTTTACCAGCTCAGGTCTGACAGTAGGCAGGAAACATCTCACCGATGAGTGCAGGTGTGATGCAGCGGACCGAGTCGCAGTGGGGCCCGATGACCTGCAGAGGCTGATGCTTGGAGAGCTCCACCAGCAGCAAGTAGCCCCCCCTGGTGCCGATCCAGAGAGCTGCAGCGCTCTGCACCAGCAGGGCCTTCACGCGGGCCCAGGACGGCGAGCCCTCCATGGGTCGGCCGGACTCGGGTCTGCAGAAACACGGCAGCGGCCACGTCACCTTCACGCCAGCTTTACATTTATGCAGACGGCCTCAGGCTCCATTGTTTCTGCACGGAGGTTATTTCAGAACTCGGATCTTTTGTTAATCAGGAAGCAACTGTTTCAAAGAGGCCGACAAAATGTTTGCATTTCGGATTTTCAAGAGAGCTATAAACACCAAAAAACATCAAAGAGACATGAAAGATGGTCAACAGTGTGTGTGTGTGTGTGTGTGTGTGTGTGTGTGTGTGTGTGTACCTGATGACCCGAGCACAGTCGATGGAGTCCACCATCCTCTCACTCTTCTTATCCCAAACCTCAACGAGCGGCGACACGGCTTTGCTCAGGTAAACGTATTTATCGACGGCCATCCGAGACACACACGCTTCTCCGCCCCACAAGCGCTCCTGCCTGAGACACACACACACACACACACACACACACACACACACACACACACGGGACATTCAGGGGAACCGACTTCCTGCCTCTCCCGTCCACCGGCGCTGCCCGTGACTCACTCAGACGTGGTGCTGGGCCTGGTGTCCACAGTCTTGCTGAGGTCGTAGTCAGCGGTGAAGGACAGGACCTTGGTCCCGCAGCCGGCCCACACACACCTGCTGTCCTGCCAGTGCAGCGACTGGCCCAGACACACCACGGGCGTGTCCACCTGCCCCACCATGACGGTTTTCACCGGCTGCCCGTCCTCCTGCTGCGGGGGAGAGACGTGATGTTTGGGACACGAGCAGGCGCAGGAGGACAAATCTGACGCACCTTCAGCACAGAGTCCTCAAACACCGTGAGGGTTCCATCAGCAGTGCCGACCAACAGGTAGCTCTTCCTCTGGCTGAATGAACCAACCGGAGAGAACTTTAAAACGCGTCATTTGATACGAGTTGGCTCGGTCGCTCGACTCGGCGAACACTCACGTTCGACGAGGGTGCACGTGGAAGTAGAGCGAGGTGACGGCGTCTCTGACGCTCTGCAGGCGGTGCCACGTCGATGCGTCCTGGGTACTGGCGAGCAGCAAAGAGCCCGACTGGGTGCCCGCCACCAACCAGTCAGAGGTCTCATTTGGGATTTGGACAGTTGTGAGACACAAGACGGGGCTGCTGTCGATGGCCTGCGGGGTTCAGAGACACAACGGCTCCCTGAGCGGCGTCAACATGGCGAGAGCGCTAAATTCATCAAGCAAAAAGGTTGACGACGCACTTCAGCGTTATTAAAACACAGAAGTAAACAAGCCCGCCGAGAGCGCCACCCTCTCAGTCCCAAAATTACACCCCAAATCAGAAATGAGTATTTTCGCTCTCGACGGAGACGTCGTGTCGCCAGATAATTATGGTGCCGGCTGCTGGGTCTGTCCGTTAATCCACACATTGTTGTGTGCTGTTCCACGTGGGAACTATTTTCTTTCGGCATTGCCACGCTCGTATCCCTGCACAGAGTGAACGCCAGGTTTGGTGTTAAATAGTGACCGGCTTAGCTACAGCTTCCTGTATGAGCGCGTCCTTCCTCTGACCTCCCGACCCTTGAGCCAAGATTCCTTTATCGGGTTAAAGTTAATCTTTCAGGACATCATGTGACCAATTTATTACAGTCACATGATGCATAATAGTGCCTTTTTATGAACCAAACGGGGAGCAAAGCCCTGTTTTCACTCCCATTCCTCGTTTTCTGGCCCTCAGCAGCAGCGCTTCTGCTCCGTTCGTTACTCACAGTAAAAACAAATAATTCCTTCAAGAACACAAAATGGCGCCATCATCAACCAGCCGCAGGTTCTGATGGGCCAGTTCATCTCCAGCCCCCCCAGCAGTAGCCGCCGGACGCCGTACCTCGGTGGTGACCGTGCTGGTGTCGAGGTTGACGGCTGTGACCGAGCCCCGCCTCTGCGCGCTGCTTCCTCCCCCCAGCCAGACCGTGCGGCTGCTGCCGGCGCCGACCGCGAGG
This sequence comes from Takifugu flavidus, assembly GCF_003711565.1. NCBI lineage: Eukaryota > Metazoa > Chordata > Actinopteri > Tetraodontiformes > Tetraodontidae > Takifugu > Takifugu flavidus. The sequence goes on from NC_079532.1 coordinate 9,241,451, forward strand.
CACTCGCCGTTGGACACCCGTGGAACCACCAGCTCGCTCATCAGGCATAAGATTTCCCCCGAATTCAGCCTGTCAAACACCTGCACACACCGGGGGAGGTCAGTCGGAGGTCAGCCGGACCCCCCCGCAGGGACCTGGTCTCTGGTCATTCCCCACCCTCACCTGAGCAGAGGTGGGTCGGCTCTGGGGACTCTCCCTCAGACAGTCCTTCATCAGAACCTGGAGGCCCGGCCAGGGAGGGCAGCCGTAGTGTTTCACTGGATCTGCGTGCGAGGCCGTCAACAGCTCAGCAACCTGGGATATTTCCCAGAAACGGGGGGGGGGCGGTTTGGGAAAAGCTTTCTCACCTGGGAGTTTTCGCTGTACTGCAATCTCGTCGAACTCGCTGGGGAACTTCATACCATCGGCGATTCGCTCGCCGCACGTCAGCAGGTCGTAGAGCAGCAGTCCGAAGGAGAAGACGTCAGCCTGCTGGTTGTACACCACGTTACCCCGGGCGACTTCCGGAGCTCGGAACCCTGCGGCGCAGCAGAACAATCGCCATCACAACCGGCGCTCGGCGCCAGGGTGGCGCGTGAGGCGGCGGCTGACCTGGCGTCCCCTCGGAGCTCCTCACTCCCATGCTGCAGCAGTGCTGGGCGATGCCGTAGTCCGTGATCTTGGCGATAATCTCAGAGTCGGTCTTCAGGTTGAAGAGCAGCACGTTGTGGGGCTTCAGATCCCGGTAGATGATCATGGCAGAATGAAGGTACCTGATCACAGGTCAGAGCCAGGTTGCACATCTTTCTCGTGGGAGAATCAGAGCAACGGTAAACATGTGCGCCCACGCCACCTGAGTCCGTCGGCCACCTGCAGGGCGATTCTGTGCTGGAGCTTCCGGTTGAGGCCGCTGTTCTCGTGTTCAAACAGAGAGTCGAGCGACCCGCGCAGGGCCAGCTCCATCACCAGAACCCGGGCCGGCGTGCTGGCGGCCAGCAGGCCCACCAGGCTCGGGTGGCGGAGGCGGCTCAACACCACCAACTCCTGAGGGGGGAAACGTGGAAGAGAAAACCCGGGTTGTGACTTTATTAGCACAACAACGGGTTTAAACGGCGCACCTGTCTCAGGAGCCGGAAGATGTAGAGCTCAGACGCGTGATTGTTGAACACTTTCACCGCTACGTCCTCGTTTCTGTAGACGCCCCGATAGACGGTCCCAAAGCCGCCGCCGCCTGTCAACACCAGACACGAGGCGCCGTCAGAAAAGAGCAGCGATGTCTTCACAAGTATAGAAACATGTGCCAGGCGCACCCAGGCGCTTGGATAGGTCAACGTGGAGCTCGTCGCTGTCCAGCATCAGGCCTGCAGGCTGGTCGCTCAGCACCAGGTCCGGAGCAATCTGAGCGATGGGAAGTGTGCAGCGAGGGTCCTCTTTGTCCACCAGCAGGAAATCTTGGATTGAGGACAGGATGGAGACGTCAGATGATGAGAAGCCGCAGACACAGAAGCCACAGAAGACGTTAACAGATGTGATTTAGGCACCGGTGTCCAGATGAGAACAGAGGTCGTCCAGCAGGATCTTGCTCCACTCCTGTCCATCCTCAAAACTGTAGAGCGCCCACTTCTTCAGCATTGCCTCTCCGGTGCCGTGCATGTTGGTGCTCAGCAGGCCGGGGAACCACTCGTCCAGCAGGGAGTCGATGTGATCCACCACCTGACCCAGCAGAACCCGTCCTGGCGGGGAGAAGATGTTCACAGCTATGCCCTGACCCCAATATGATCAGACAGCGCCCCCTTTGGTGGGATGTTTAATAGCAGCACAATAACGCTATTAAAGCTAATAGTTTCTGGATTGGTCTTCAAGAGGTTGGGTTTGATTGACCTATTTAAAGCGGCACCTTTTTGTGAGGACGGCACAGTTATCCTGACAAAGCTGGACGGGTTATCCTCCACAGACGCAGCCTCCACCAGGCAGTAGGCGTCAGGAGACCAGCTCAGGTACACCCCTCTCCTCCAGTAGATCCGGTTGGGGCGCACCGGTTTTTCTGATCACACACAGCAAAACACTTCAGTTTATGCCTGGCTCTGCGCTTTAGGTCTGGAGAAGACAAGGAGTCGGATCTCTGATGGGTGCACCTCTTCCAGAAAGCAAGTAAGAAGAAAACTCCAGCAGTCGAGTGATTTGGCGAGACCAGTAATCCATGGGGAAGTACGGCATCTCGTACAGGCGCACAATCACCTCCGAGTTCTCGCAGTGAGGCAGCTCAATCACCGGTCTGTGTTTGGACAAACTGGAACAAAAAAACCATATTTATATTTCCCCCCCTACATTTAAACCGAGACATCTGAAGCTGCGACCGTGTTCCCACCTGCTGGGCACCAGCAGCTGGTCCTCGCCGAAGGGAAGAGCGATCTGAAACTTCTCCAGCAGTTTGAAGAACTGCGTCATGTGACTCTTGGGGAAACATTTTGTCTCAGACAGGAACTTCTCCACCAGCGAGCGCTGGATGACGCCTTTGGGAGGCTCCCAGAACCCGCAGCTCTTCAGGGTCAGTTTCTGCACGCAGAACACGTCAGACTAACATCTAAGGAAGCTTCGATACTGTAGAAGATAAAGGGACATAATGAACGGTGTGTCACCTGGGATATGATGTGGCACAACCACTGGGGGTCGATAAAGTAAAGGTCCTGGAGCTGAAGCGCAGGATCGTCAAAGTGCAGCAGAACTCCTGCCGGGAAAAACAACCGCATGAGATCTGAAAGCCAAAGAGCTGCACCGCTGCGTGGCTAACTGCAGCAGTGGACCTCATCCTGGATCAACGTTTACGTCAGAGGAAGTGATTCCAGTCACCGAATTGATTTGTTTCCCTTCAAAAGGAAAAACAACGCGTAAAAGTTCTGACCAGCTTCACTGAGGAAGTGGATGGCGTGCTGCAGCTCCGCCTCCTCCAGCTGCAGCTGACTCTCCTGGACGAGCTGAAGCACTTGGTGGTGCCCAAGGACGGGGAACTCTGGGGGAACCCTGGCCCGCTCCTGCAGAACCCGACGCTCCAGCTCCACGTAGCTGTCTGGAACCAACTGGCCCATCACAGGCTGCCCCTGGATCTGGGAAGATGGTGTTGACATGAGAGAGGAACAGAGCGGCTGGATTCACTTCAGATACGTTCCTCTCTACCTTGAAGTTGGTCACCTCCCTGGCGATGGCCTTGCGGAGCTTGGTCAGGGCGTCGGAGTCTTCGGAGGCGGAGACCATGTAGTAGTCTCTGATGGTGGGGAAGCTCTGGTGGCTCAGCAGCTCCTCCCGGATCTTGTTCAGGCAGGCCTGAAGTTGCAGCTCATCACTCATGTCTGTGTGGGTTCCAACCAGGATGACGGGAGACAGAGGAGCTACGGCCTGAAGGAAGCAGCCAGACTGTCACAAAGCTCACCGCCGCCCTCTTCTGGACAGCTGCGTTATCACCTAACTCGCACCGTCACAATAACAAAGCAGAAAATGTAAAACTGGCTCACTTTGATGTTGAAGAGCCAGGGTTTGAGGGCGTCCACCTGGCTGGCTCCCCTGCTGAGGTTGTACACCACCAGGTAGAGGGCTCTGGAGGTCAGGAAGTGAGGATGAGAGCCACTCAATTCCTCCCCACCTGCAGAGAAGAGACGGAGGTTTGCACCACAAATCTTTTCCTGCATCTTAAACTGACGACTGGGAAAACCCGGGCGCTCCTGCTGCTGACCCACCTGAGAAATCCCAAACGTTTAGCACCATTTTCTTCTTGTCCCAGTCCTTGATGGTCCAGTCCTGCACGTCGATGCCGACGGAGGCGCTCTTGGACTTCAGCCGGGAGCGTTTCAGCTTCATCAGCGTTTGGATCAGGGTGGTCTTCCCGCTGCCCACGTTACCCACCACGATGAGCTTCATGCGGTAGTACGGCACCGCCTTCTTCAGCCGCTGCTGCAGGAATCTACGGGACAAGATGGGATCCTGGTTGATTCCATCCGTTTCCCCTCAGAACAGGAGGACGCCAGAAGGTGCTGAACCCAGACCTGACAATGTCCTTCGTCTTGCTGCCAATCAGTTTGAGGTCCAGTTGGAGCCGGAGTCCGTCCAGCGGCAGGTCCCACAGTCGGCCCAGCTTGCCCATCTCGTCAGGGAAGGAGTGCAGGTCAGCATTCCGACTCACATCCAGAGAGTTCAGAGCCTCCAAGAGGCCAATCTGGGGAGGGATCTGGGGGGAGATGGGGCATCCCTCAGCGTTCTGGTTCTGATAATCCTGACTAAATACCACTGCTTATTAATAACAGGTGCAGGAGTTATTTAGCATAAAGATCCCTAAATGTCAAGAATAGAGAAGAAAAAGAGGAAGATGTTGAAGTTTCTCTTCTTTACTTCAGAGAGTTTATTGTCGCTCAGGTGGAGTTTCTCCAGTCGGGCCCATTTGTGGACCGGTCCGCTCAGCTCCAGATGCTTGATGCAGTTCTGGCTGAACATGAGCTCTCGCAGGTTGCTGGACTCCCAGCAGGCAGGACCGGGCAGGGCCGCGATCTTGTTGGTCCTCATATCCACTGACCTCAAACTGGGCGGAGAAAGAGAGAGAATCAACATCCCTCCCAGAACTGCTTCACAACGGGTTTCATTGGGCCGGAACGGGCCGGAACGTTGCATCCGGGCGTTGACTCACTTTGGGAGGCAGAGTATAGCCTTGGAAACCTCGGTGAAGTTGTTGTTGGCCAGCTTCAGTGTGGTGATTTTGGAGGAGAGATGCAATAAAGAGCCTGGGGGGAAAAAAAGTGCAAGGATTGTGACATCAGCCGAGTCATTCTGGGATTCCCGGAATGTCCCAGAGTTCCAACCCCTCCGCACTCACAGATCTGATTCACAGAGAGGTTGAGAGTCTCCAGTTTGGGGCAGCCAGTCAGGAAACCTGGGGAAACCTTCTCCAGGTTGTTCTTGCTCACGTCGAGCAGCTTGATCTCCGGGAGGCTCAGCGGGACACAAAGCTCAGCGATACAGTTCCTGGAAAGAGAAGCTCCTCATTATTCCCACGCGCTCGTCTGAAGGAAACGGCCCTGATTCCAGCACCACACTCACCCTTCCAAGCACAGCTCCTCCAGCTGACTCCCGGCATGACTCAGCCCGTGAGGGAACGCTGCGATTTTGTTGAAGGACAGGTTGAGGTGCTGCAGCGACGGGCACGCGACGGTGGGGTCGAAGGTCAGCTGGGGGCCCACGCAGTTGCGGGAGATGTTGAGCGTGTTGAGCGACAGCAGAGACAGCAGCTCCACCGGCAGCGACTGCAGCTGGTTCCCCTGCAGGTCCAGCCGAGTCAGACTCCTTAAACTCTGCAAACGATTTAAACTCGGTTTTCATTTGTCCGCTCATCTGTTGCCGATTCAAGCGTCGGACGCGGCACCTGACAGAGAGGAGGGGGGAACTCCTGCAGGCTGTTGTGGCTCAGGTCCAGACGGAGGAGATGCCCGAGCTGCTGCTGGACCACACCGTCGTCCAGCAGACAGGACAGAGAGTCCAGCTCGTTACCGGACAGGTCCAGGAGGTGGATCCGGTCCTGCGCTCGAGGCAGAGCAGCAGGACTCTCCCCGGGTCGAAAACCTGAGCAGCAGATTAATTCTGTTTACGTCTGGAACCGTCCGTTACACGAAGAACATCTCCAACGTAAGCACCAGCACGTGCTCCACAAACGTCACCCTTCTCCTCCGGCTGGTGAATCCGAGGGAAAATAAAGCCAAATTACCTTTTTGCGCCGACCTTCCGTATCGCTTCTGTGAGGACTCGCAGGCTTCCGCCCCCGTTTGGCCATTCTGGGGAAAAACAGCACAGTCAACAGTGAAGGACCCCGGCTGGCCGTGGGAAGGCTGTACCTCCGCGCTGGGGTGTCGCTGACGGCCCTGCCCCCTCCTCAAGGGCGCCACCTGCAGGTCCTCTGTCGAGTTGTTGTGCAGCTTTGGAGACAGAAATCCAGGCAGAGAGTCGCTGCCTTCAAAAGAGACCACAGGCCGACATCACCGAAGCTGTAAAACCTCTGGAGCCAAGTCAGGCGGAGGAGGCGGGTCGCGTCTGCTCGCAGGCGGCAGGTCACTCACCATCGCTCTCCATGTCGTCGTTGAAAATCTGCCCCTCGTCCATGGAGACGAAGCTGAAGCTGGAGTCGTCGCTCTCCTCGGAGATGTAGCCAGAGGTCAGACAGGGGTCGGCCGGAGACCTCAGCAGGCCGCTGTGGCTCCTGGACCTCTGGAACGACTGAATGTATCTCGCCAGCTTCACAGCTTTACCTGAAGGACGGAGCAGGAGAATCAGGACCTGGACGACCGAAGAGGAGAAGAGGGGAACTCTTGCTCACTGCTGATGTAACGGAGACTGTGCGCTCTTCTTCTCTCGGCCAAGAGGGGGCCCAGCCAGCCGGCATCCAGGCGGCCCAGTCTGAACCCCCCCAGGCAGAGCGCGCTGTTGTTGAGGTCCAGGCCCAGACGAGCCAGCAGAAGGATGACCGCCGGGCCGTCTGCCAGCTTCACGCTCACAGCCAGTGCCCTCCGGAGGTGTTGCTCGTGGGCACCTCGGCTGACCAGGAGCTCCACCAGCTCGAGGGGGCCCCCCCTCTCGCATACCTGATGACAGCCGAGTCCGTGGTTAGGAACCGATGGTCACGCTACCGATAACCCTGCTCATACGGGAATATCTACAGACAGTTCAATTTCCAACATATCAGCCGAGACGATGAATTCTAGACAAAATTGGCTGAGTCAAAATACCTGGACACACACACACACGTTAACACAACTCCAACGTTAGGTTTGGGGTTGTTTGAAACCCTGTTCCGACCTGGTAGATGAGAGATTCCGACTTGGTCTTGGCGTTGATGTCGGCGCCCAGCTCGATGAGACACTCGGCCATGGTGGTGTCCCTGTCCTCGCAGGCCTTCTCCAGCATGCTGTGGTGCAGCGCCGCGTCGCACCACATTTTAAACAGAGCCAGACACACCGCCTTACGCAGCTGACGGGGAGGAGGAACGCTGGCATGTGAAATCAAACACAATCCGTGTAGAAAGGGTCAGAAAAAGATGCCACTGACTGGGTAGTTGATGGGGTCAGGGGTGTCCTCTCGGAGCTGCTGGAAGATTTGCCTGTCAAAATCTTCTCTCTGTAGTTCAGCAGCTGATCCGGGACATGCGTCCAGCATCCTTAAAGCCACCTGGAAGCTCTGCAGGACCCAAGGACCAGGATGTTGGAAAATAAACCCAGCAAAATCCAAGACGTCGAGCACATTTCACTGATCGCTTTAGGGTATTTTCAAGGGCTGGCTCATAATACTGAGAAGAAAATGTCAGTCAGGTCACCTTCAGGGTCATCTCTCTGTCCTCTCTGTACTGGACGAGCGAAGCCACTAAAACGGAGGCCAGAACGGGCACAATCATCCTGGACAGTTTCTTCTTGGTCACGAGGTAGTTGAGCAGGGTGAAGCCCCAGTAGTGTATCTCTACAAGGACGTGAAAAGTGATGTAATCTCTGAATGAAACCCTGGCCATCCAAAAGCAACATCAAGTGATTTGGGGTTTTAAAAGGTGTAACATACCCCGTTCCCTCGGGAACATCTGTAGTGTATGGAGGACGGTGTCTATCGCCCCCTGCTGGCAGAGCAGGTCCACTGCTCCCGAACAGTCAGCTAGGGCGGACAGAACCTTCAGGCCGGTTCTCTGGATCACCGAGCTGCTGATGAACTGTATAGACAGCAGAAAAGGGGGACTGTTTAACTGTTTGACAGCCCTCATCCCTGAATAATCCGATATTCATCTCCAGATAAGGAACCACTATTGGAGAGATAAATGCAGAACACCGATTAGCGTTTGAGGAACAGGAATTGTGCAGCGTTTCATTTATACTTGTGTTTAAATGTGTGGCTTTTTTGAAGATACGATGCATCAGGCCTTCATCCTTCCGATGTCACGGTTGCAGGACAATGTTATGCATTCTTCGCTGACAGAATGGCCGTTTAATTTGTATAAGAAATGATTAGCTATTTTTACACCACTACGCAAAAATAGACTGGAACAGACTAATATGACTCTGGGAATCGCCTGTTTACTCATGGCTGCTTTCATGACATAAAATCCCCCATGATTTGATTTTCACATTAGTTAACAAGCCACACGGGCCCATTACAGGAGAACTAAAGCATTTCTAGGACTTTACAGCCAGTTAATCTTGATTAAAAAAACATGCATTTTGACACAGAACACGGAGGAAGGATCGGATCTCGTATGTTGATACCCTGTTGAGAACCTCCAGGTAGAGGGTGTGAGCTCCTTCCAGCACGCACTGGTTCTTCAGGACCTTCAGCGACACGTCGGCCATGTCAGGATCCGCCACAGAGACGCCGTGCTCCCTCAAACTCCTGTCTGGGGAGTTCACACAGGAAGGAGACTGAGGAGGTCAAAAAGAGCAGCAAAATACACAAACAGAGGGAAACAAGTGCTCCGTTATCTAAAACTAATCTGATCGGATCTCACAAACGCAGAGCTGGGAGCTAATGAAGCAATGCTCCCAAGTCTTTAATTAGAACACACAAAAAGACAACAAAATGATTGTTTCCAGTGGAAATTATATCAGAATCAGAGTTCCCTAAAGAGCCATAAATAAAAGAAGATGTTCAGACTGAGAGAGAAAGTCTGTGCAGTTCTGGTGACTAAAGGGCTTAAAGGTTTGGCCCACCAGGGTAGAGCAGGACCAGACTGGCCTGCAGAGTCTCCAGCTGAACCTCTGGCTTAAAGTTGTGGGTCTTGATGGTGCAGAGGATCTGACTCATGATCATGTTCAGCTCATCCAGACTGGCTGTCCTGCAGGACGAGAGAAACACTCCAAATATCCAGAAAATTCACGGGATAAAATGAGGAAAGAATCTTTTCTTCAGGCTCACCTTCCCTGGAAGAGCAGGCTGAGCAGCTTACAGGCGCTGATGGAGACTTCCGCCGAGTCGGAGTGTCTCTTCATCATCTCCACCACGTTGACGTGGAGACCGCTGGACAGCAGCAGCGGACGCATGCGACCTGTAAACGCAGCAAATGTTGTGTAACCGCCAGTTGAGGAGCCTCAAACGCTCGGTGGGAGCTGCTCAGAGGTCTCGTCTCCCGGGGTCACTCACTGTCGTGTTGGATGAGGGTGTAAATGGCGCTGGTGGCGGCTTTAAACACACAGGGAGACGAGGAGTGGAGCAACATGGCCGCCATCAGCTGCCTGTGAACAGGAGTCCTGGAAGCAACCACACGTTTCCATGAAATAAGCCTGACATGGGATCGCCCCTCTGGAACTGGAGGTTACAGTCGCCGTCCCACACGTGTACCTCTGGTCCTGTTCTTCTTCAGAAGGCTTCAGGCCCGCTCCGTGCAGCAGCAGACTGTGAACGGCCCAACTGGCAGCCTCCTGAAGCAGCACAAGACCGTTAACCAGGGTCCTGCTGGATCCCAGCCGAGGCTCCGAGGAGGTTCTGCTCACCTGAACGGCCGGCTCTGCGGCGTGGAGGTCCAGCGCCGTGCAGCAGGCCTCCATCCAGCCCAGCCCCACGTCCTCCACCTGCTCTACTCCCCTCTGCTCCTCCTCCTCGCCCTCCTCCAGACCCTGCTCGGCCACGGCTTTGTTCTGCACGATGGTTGCAGCTGGCAGGAGACACACCTGTGGTCACCGCGGTGTGTGTGTGTGTGTGTGTGTGTGTGCGTGTGTGTGTGTGTGTGTGCGTGTGCGTGTGTGTGTGCGTGCGTGTGTGTGCGTGCCCTCACTGAGATCAGCCAGGCAGGACAGAGCGGCAGCCTGCAGTCGGCCGTTGTGGGGGAACCTCCGACAGGCCCTGGCCGCCACCCTCTGGACGCCGTTGTGAACCAGGATGTTGTAGTAACTCTCTGTGAGGAGACCACCCAAACACACTCTGGGTCAGAACTCAGACCCTCAGCCGGGTCAAATCCAAACACTTTTGGACTGACATCACAGGAAGTTCGCTTATTAAAGTCTGATTTGCATATTTCAATATTTAAAGATGTGCGAGCAGAATCCTGTTCTACAGATTTTAGCGTTGATGGTTTGGATCAGACCTAATGTAAACATTCTGAAGAGCCAGCAGGCCGTCTCCTGCAGGTCCTCCAGCTCGGGGAAGGCGTCCATGGCAGCGATGATCACGCTGTAGCAGCGAACGCCCCCTGACATCAGGACCTCCACATTACTGACTGTGGGGGGAGGTTTCAACACATTAGCAAATCTGCAATGGTTAGCATTATACCACGTATTCACAGTATCTAAAAAGCTAATAAATGTGTTCTGAGAAGTGAGGGAGAGACTCTGAGGAGGAAGAGGAGCTCAGAAAGTCCCTTCTCATTGTGCTGCATCACACATCTGAGCTGCTGTCTGGAAGCAGCTTCTGAATTAGCTGCAGCTGGAACTGTGTAACCGCGTTTCTTTCTGAAAAAGGCTGCGTGGACAACAGCCGAGACATCAAATTCACCGCAGCAGCTCCCAGTTTCTCCTCCAGCGGGGGTTCGGCCATGTCATCATCTGGTGCTGATGCCACAAATAAACCGTGGTAAATAAGGAATGGAGGAAGACGTGAAAGCGATGATTCAAACGACCTCTCTTACTCAACCAGACCAACACGAAGGGAATTACCAGGCCGGGCCAGCGGGAGCAGCACCTTCAGGCCCTGCAGGAGCAGCTCCGGGTTGTCCAGAAATCTCTGCAGAGCCGCCAGAACCACCACGTGATCCTGGTTCTCCACAAACTCCACCAGGAGGTCTTCACCCACTGGAGACACAGGAAGCTTTGGTCAGCTGGACCTGCCCAGTTCCAGACCCCTTTGAGAGCAGCCTGACCTGTTTCCAGGAGGAGCCGCAGAGCGCCACAGCCGTGCAGCTGCACCTCCTCGTTGGTGGGGAGCATCTTCATGGCCTGGACCACCAGGCCCAGCACGTCCTCACGCTGGTCCTCCATCAGCAGCGGCGGCACGGCGTCTGAACGTGGGGGAAACGCCGGTTCTGTCACGCGTTTGGTGACGAGTTGGGAACTTTACTGTGGAGGTCCGCCCACACAGGGGAAACCCCCCCGCAGGAAGTTAGCCCTTCCTTCCTGTAGCGTCACGCACCTGATCTGAGCAGCAGGGCCAGGGCTCTGAGGCCCACCGTGGTCACCTTACAGTCCGCTCTGTACTGGGCCAGAACCTTCAGAATCAACCTGAACAGGACAAACACCCACAGCTTTAGCCGAGTCGTATAAAAGAGTGAAGAAAGGTTAATTAAACTGAGTTTCATTCGAGAGCAGAAGAGAGGAACAGGCAGAGGAACTGAAATAACCTCAGGGGGGAAAAACGGGGGCAAAAAAAGGCAAAGTGGTCCATCGAGAAGCACCGAAGAAGAACTGAAAACCCACCGACACGCCAGCGGTGCTGCTTTCATGCTGCTCTGGAAACTCCCAGAACCCCATTTACATAACGTGTAGGAGGCCCGCGCACGAGCGAGCCCACCGGCAGCGCCGCTCGGACCCAGTCAACCCGGGCCCTGCTTACCTGTGCACTCCCAGCACCTCCCAGTCCCGGGCTGCCTCCAGGGCGGCGGTGAGGCGCCCCAGCGTGTCGGGGCAGATTTCCATCAGCCGGCAGAGCAGCGACCAGCCCACCTGTCACACACACAGCGCCAGAGGTGAGCGCACAGGCGAGGACGCCCCCGGCCCGTCTGGGCCCAGCGGCTGAATCAGCCTCGGGTTCGGCGCTCAGTCACGCGGCGCCGTAAACGAGCTGCATCAGGCAGAGCCTCACACCTGTGCGCACGTCTGATAAGGACGAGGACGAGTCCGCGTCACTTCCTCGTGCTTTTTCACAAGAAATACGTAGTGAAAATTCCCGGGATGGGAACAAGGACGTCTGGTCCTGCTGGGCGGCAAGAACCAGGAAGTGGAGCGGACTGTGGTGGTGCTGGAGGGGGGGACGTTGGTCCCTGCTCACACCGATACCTGAGACCTGTCGTCCACCTGTGTCCCCAGGTTAAACACGTGCACGTCACAAAGGGACGGCGGAGCGCTGGCAGCAGGACAGGTAAAGGTGGATGGAGAGTACCTGCTGGACGCCTCGACTGTGGACGTAGGACGACAGCACCAGCGTCAGGGACACGTGGACGTCTTTGTCTTCAAACAGTTCAGCAGCTGAGAAGAAAAAGAGATGAAATGAAGAATCAGATGCTCCAGGTTCCGTCGTCCCCACCGTCCACACAAGGTCAAACACAAGTTTTCCAATTGTTCAAAACTAAACACACTTTCCAAAGTGAATAAAACCGATAAATCGGGTGAAACGGGGATTTTAGCATTTCTGGTGGCAGAGCAACACTCTGAGAACCACCTGAGGACACTGGACCGCTCAACTTGGAGACATTTGTGCATGAATCCACGCAGATTTGCGCGTGAGTGTTTCCTACCATCGTCTGTGTGCGCCAGGAACAGAAGGTCCTGGAGGATTTGGATCAGGGTGCCCAGCTGCCGGTCCTCTTGCTGGCTCTTCAGCCGGACCAGGAGCTTCTTCAGCTGTTCCTCCAGTTCCTCCCTGTTGACCATCTTCTCGGATAAGCGTTTATTCCCCGGTTAGCTGTCACAGCAGCGCGGGCCCGTCGGAACCGACACCGTCCGCTCGGCCCCACGGCTGCAGCATGGCGACATGTGCACGGAGGGGCAACTGTGGGGCAGCTCCTGGACTCACCCCTGCCGTTGCATCATGCTTGTGAATGTTAGCTCTTACCTCACCTCACACTGCTACTGTACGGATTAGGGAAGCGGCGGAGTTTCGGTTCCGATCTCGGCTAACTTTCCCCGGAGGACAGCATTCCTCCGATGTTGGCGTCTTTGTGGGACAGACTGTGTCCGAGAGGCGTGTTCCTCCGCTCTGATCACATGACTCCTGCGGACTGGAGGAAACTGGAAATAAATCACCGCCGCGGAGCCACTTTGGGACTCCGGATGTTCGGCTCTGTACGGAACCGACTTACGAGTGCGGTCCAAAACTTCATATCACAATGTTTGAAGAATGAGTGCAACTAAATGGTAGTCTTTCTTATATAGCATTTGAGTATTGAATGTTACACAAGTAGAAACCTCAGTTAAACTAAGTTGAATGTGAAACAATAAGCACATTGTCCACCGGAGGGCGCCAGAGAGCCAGATTTCTTTCTTTCTCTATATATACTGTATATTATTGATTAAAATGCATACAAATCAGTTAAAAACCGTCCAAAGTTAATAATAGTTATGTAGGATCTCGTCTGTCTAGTGAGTACATGTTTTATTTTCATTTTTTCTCCTCAAAACGCATAAATCTCATGTTCTTTTATCGCATCTCCTCACCTGCAGCTAAGGTGATTTTAAGTGAATGCTTCTACTAAAAATGACACATCGAAGCTTCTCTGAGACTTTATTATTATAACAACTTGAGTTTCTCAGTCTCTCCATGCAGATCTCTTTGTTTACTGATTCAAATCAGTAATGACTATAAAAACATTAAGCTGGTGTTGGAAACAGCTGATGAGGTGCGTTTAAGAGTCATCATGTGACTGGGAGCCTGGACCTGCTCAAGCTTCCCTATTAGTCAAGTGGAAACCAGATCTTCACAGGTATGTCTTTCATTATTGATCGTGCCTGACTCAAGTTCTGACATTTCTGTTTTCATTCTTCGTGTGTTTGTGATGTTCTAAAGTCCAGTTCTCACAGACGGTTCTGACAGGTGGAGCACATTTCACAGCTGGCTGCAGTCGGTTGTTCTTGGTATAAAAATGACACGTTAAAGTCGGTAAAAAGATATTTTCTACCTTTTATACTAAACTTTTAGTATTGTAGTATTGCTTGTGAGAGCTGCTTAGTTTTCTTTTATTAAACGGATCGATTCTTGTGAGCAACAAATCATGTGACTGGCAAATCGGAGCTTTTTGAGCGCTCGAGGCTTCCGTACCTGCGCGTAGCCACGCCCGCCGAACGTGATGTCAGCCGACCAGCCACGCAACGTTGTTGTACGCGGAAGTGAAGTTGTTTTTCCAGTTCAACTAACCAACTTTGTTCGTTTTCGGTTTTTGCCTGGAACTTTCTAATCTGGAATATAGATTCTAACGTCGCTTCGTCACCGGAAATAAGACGGACCAGAGAAATGGAGACAAATTATAGGAGAAGTCGATGGTGCTAGTGTCTGGATGCAGCAAAAGTCAGATTTAAAAACAAAAAACAATGTTTTTCATGCTGTCAGTTGCTTTAGAGCCTGTAAATCAGCCATTAGCTGAAGGACATCTGGATGAGCCACAAAGCAAAGAGCGCACCACATCTGGATTTGAATAGGAAATATGGTGGCTCCTTATCTCCCAGGTTCTTTCTGCGGCTCCATCCCACAATCACACCTAGCGAGGTGTTGAGGACTCAACTGTGCTTGTGTTGAAGCATCTCCGGGCTGCCTTTAACTGCCTTCCTCTATGTCCTGCAGCCCTGATGAATTCAGCCTGAAGCAGATGGGGAACCTTCTGGGCATCCGGAGACCCAAAGATGGGGAGCAGAACCTCATCCAGCCCCCACCTGAGGAGTCTGCTGGGCAGGCTCCCGTCACTCCCAGCTTTGTTTACGTGCTGGCCTTCTTCTCTGCCCTGGGAGGGTTCCTTTTTGGGTATGACACCGGGGTGGTGTCCGGAGCGATGCTGCCCCTGAAGAAGGAGATGAACTTGAACAAGCTTTGGCAGGAGCTCCTGGTGTCCAGCACCGTTGGGGCTGCGGCCGTCTCGTCCCTGGGCGGGGGCTTCCTGAACGGCTGGCTGGGCCGCCGGATCTGCATCCTTATCGCCAGCTTCATCTTCAGCATCGGTGGCGTCATCCTGGGTTTGGCCCCCAACAAGGAGGTGCTCCTGGTGGGCCGGGTCACCGTGGGTTTGGGGATCGGTGAGTTCACCTTCCCGACCGGTTAGATTTTCCTCTCAGGTCTATCAACCTTCTCCTGGGGGCAAAGTTCCCCCGACCTGCTCTTCCAGCACCACTGACGGCTTAAGTGTTGTTTCCTTTGTTGGTCCCATCGCCAGGCATCGCCTCCATGACAGTTCCAGTTTACATTGCTGAAGTGTCCCCCCCCCACCAGAGAGGGCAGCTCGTCACCATCAACTCCCTCTTCATCACTGGTGGCCAGTTCATCGCCAGTTTGATCGACGGGGCCTTCAGCTATCTGGCCCACGACAGCTGGAGGTACCTTCAACAACACTAAGCAACTACCAATTATTGTTTTTAATGAAGGTCATTCATTCACTTATTTAATGAGAATAGTTTTAGGTTGCAGCATAGCTCTAAACCTCAACACTCTAAACACTGTTCTCACTTTATGGTCAAACTAATTCAGTGTCATCCACATAAATTGTGTAAATTTCTGGAAAATCAGGATTTTGTGAGCCAACAACTCTGCCAGGAACTTTAGGAATAAAGGTTCCTTTGAGCAGCAGTAAATCAGAGGAGATTATGAAACTTGGATTAATGACATTTTGAACGTCTTGTCATTAATCAGTTTATTATGATTCAACCTCCCTGAGATTATTGATACCCCCATCTCAGTTGTCTGGAGTTATTACTGGCTCTCAATAGACCTACACCTCATCACGCGTCCATCTACCCACAAATTTAATCTCAGAAAATCGCAAATAAGAGAAAATAGACCGAGGGATTATTGTTTAAATGGCGCCACCTGGCGGCCGAAGTGAGATCGACGTCATAATGGTGCAACATCTGTAAAACGGTCCAGCTTTCAGGGCCCCTGGAGGCCTGGTTCATTATGATCCCGAATTCACTGGATCTTTTTTTAAAGTAAATATTGATGAGATCGTTGCTGTTCCCTATCCAGGTACATGCTGGCCTTGTCTGCTGTCCCGGCGGTGCTGCAGTTCATCGGGTTCATCTTCCTGCCAGAGAGCCCACGCTGGCTCCTACAAAGTGGTCGGACTCAAGAGGCGCACGATGTTCTGAGGCGGATCAGAGGAGGTCGGAGCGTCGATGTGGAATACGAAAGCATCAAGACGAGCATCGAGGACGAGGAGAGGGAGGCTGGCGGAGGTGAGCGGCCGCATCAGTCACCAGCAGAATGAGATGCAGATGTTCCAGCTGTGATGTCCAGCCTTGTGCCGTCCTGCACAGACGCTCCGGTTATCCTGCGGATCCTTCGCCACGGTCCGACTCGCCGGGCGCTGATCGTGGGCTGCGGCCTGCAGATGTTCCAGCAGCTGAGCGGGATAAACACAGTCATGTATGTCACCCACATGTTCACGGCCCCTCCCCTGCTGCCATCCCAGCCCCCCCCCTCAGAGCTGACCCGTTCCTCTCTCCAGGTACTACAGCGCCACCATTCTGCAGATGGCGGGAATCCGGGACGATAAACGGGCCATCTGGCTGACCGCCGCCACCTCCGGCTGCAACTTTGTGTTTACCTTGTTGGGGGTGTGGCTGGTGGACAGACTGGGCCGCAGGAAGCTGACCCTCGGCAGCCTGTGTGGTACGCCGCTCATCAGTGATGCTGCGTTGTCATGGTAACGTGCATGATTAGGGTCACGTGTGCTTTTGTCCGTCAGGCACCGGGCTGGGCCTGGCTCTGTTGGCGCTGGGGTTCCTGCTGTCTGCCCAGAACGCTCCATCCATCAGCCTCCACCCTCTGGACCCTCAGAACTCCACCTGCAGTCTGTATGAGTAAGAGTCCGCGCCGCATCCTCAGAGATCACGTGACTCGCGAGCACGGGAAGGTGGAGGGTGAAGGTTGAAGACGTGGGATGATCTGCTCTGTCTCTCCAGGACCTGTCAGCCGTGCATGTTGGATCCGCTCTGTGGTTTCTGTTACCGTGACAACGGCACCGCGGTTTACGACTCCTCCTGTGTTCCCGCCAATCAAACGTACACCAGTCTGGCGTCCTGGGGAAGGTCAGGACCTCCGGGGGGTTTCCTTAGAACCGGTCATGTGACCAGAGCTGCTAACGGGCCACTGTTCCTCTTGATCCAGATGTTCCAACCAGTCGGAGGCTGCGGACGGTCTGTTCTGGGCCTACAACTACTGCCCCACGTCCTACTCCTGGCTGGTGCTGCTGGGCCTCCTCCTCTATCTGGCCTTCTTTGCTCCAGGTCTAGAAACCAAAGCCTTCGTGAGTGTTTGCTCCCCTCAGATCGTATTCACACGTGTGTCCGTGCGTTAGGGATGGGCACCATGCCCTGGACCGTGAACTCGGAGATCTACCCGCTGTGGGCCCGCAGCACCGGTAATGCCTGCTCATCCGGGGTCAACTGGATCTTCAACGTCCTGGTGTCTCTGACCTTCCTTCACGTAGCGGAGTTCCTCACCTACCAGGGTAACGGCACACCTGCTTCACCCGTTTGTCCAAGTCCGATCCTCCAGTAACGGCCTGGCTCTGGCTCTTCCAGGGGCGTTCTTCATGTACGCTGGCCTGGTGGTGCTGGGCCTCTTCTTCATCCTGGGCTGCCTCCCGGAGACCCAGGGCCTGCAGCTGGAGGACATCGAGAGCCTGTTCTCCGGTCCGCTCTGCTCCTGCGGAGCCTCCTCCCGCAACGACCGCCGGAACGTGCAGTACATCCGGGTAAAGGGCAGCAACTACCGCCTGTCTGAGAGCGACGCCTCTGATGTGGACTAGTTCCCTCCTCTGATGTGGACTAGTTCCCTCCGCTGCTCCTCTTGGGTTTGTGGGTGTGGTCATTGGTAACTCCAGAGGTGATTGGCTGGAACTGCTCCTTCTCTCACATCTGTCTGCATCTGGTGGTGGCTGGTCCTCTCCCTTTTTTAGTGTGTCCCTCCGTCCTGTTCCCGGCATCCTAGTGTCTCTCATTGATGGGTTGCTCTTCCCGTCGCTCCACTCGGTGCCTGAACCCGGAATCTGAAATCAGAGGATTCTTAATTTCCTTTCCTTCGTCATTCCGGCTCCCTGCGTCGCTCCACCCCAGTGAAGATGCTGTTCTTTACCTTTATCGTCCACCTTATGAGGACAGTAACTAAAGGAGCCCGTTCCAGATGTGTGGCCTGGGTGAGGGTGAGGGAGCACTGATCTCACGCCTCTCACCATCGTTCCACCTTTGATCCATTTGTGCATTTCCATTTTAAATCGTTAAAATAATGTGAACTCTGATTATTTTCTTTGATCTGTGCGATGGCGACTGCAGCGCTTTGGCGTCTTTTAAAGTTTGAGGAATGTTTTTTTTAAATGTGGGATCACAATTTTCCAGCGCGGTTCTGACTCCGGGCCTGAGCGTTACGGAGCGCTGGACTCTGGCGGTTCTGTCGCGTACATCACCGTGAGTACGGCGTCCAGAGGATGTGCTGACCCGCCACGTTCTGCAGCTCATCAGCGTTTTCTTCCCTTTGCAGCTCAAATAACAGCAACCAGGAGAAGCTGGGGACGCTCCCATCTGTCAACGGAACGATATCCGGGAACAAGTTCCATCGCGCCTTTCCTTTACACATGAAGACATTTCGTTTCAAGCATCAAAACTTCACAGGAATTCCTCATGAAGTGTTCAGAAAGTTGCACACAAGTATATTTATTTTTTGCTGCTTTTGGTTTTCTGTTTTAGAAGTTTTATGATTGGGGATCCCCTCTTTTTTTTAATTATTGACATGTTCAAATACATTTGAATTAATGAGAATTTTATTTAAATTTACTTTTTAAAAGATCAGACAATATATGTTTATTATTTGCAGTCAGCTAGAACTGATGAAGCCTCTTGGATGAGAGGAGAAACATCTTCAACAAACAGCTGTGGTTCAACGACCAGAATTATCCTGACCTGAACCTTCACCCAAATAATAAGGAAACAATAATACTCAAATGTCATTTGTCTCTTTAATCCTACACTCAGAACCCCCTTATCCCGTCGAGCTTATTAATTTATTTCTATTTTAACTGAACCTGAATCTCTTTAAAACACCGATATGAAATTATGGGAACGAAAACACATTAGTCAGTACGACGTTATAGCCGCCATCGGCCACACGGTGGCAGTAAAGACTCGCCTAGTGACGTGTGGTAAAGGAATAAATGAATAAAATGTGTGACCTTTAACTTAAATGCGGAACAATTTAGATTTGATTTAATTTTCATGAAGGAAATCCTTCAAGCATCAAACGTATACATCTTGGGTTGGTCCACAGGTTGTTATTGTAAATAAAATAATCATAACTGAATCACCTGTATAAATACATGAATATTATTAGAATAATCAGTGAGCACCGTGATCCTCGGAAATATAAAAATAACCTTTCTTAGTAATACACAGTTTTTATACAGCCGCTCACACGCCTGTGACGTCACGGCGCAGCCCAGTAACCAATGAGAGGGCGTGGTTTGTGACGCACTGCGGCTCCCACCCACCCCGCTGCCTCGTGCATGTGTGTGTTTGTGCGCGTGTGTACGCGCGCGGGGATGGCTCGCGCGGTGCTTTGCGAGTGAGCTCGAGCCGGCGGAGCTGAAGCATCGGGCCGCAGTGCGCAGAGATGCGGCGCACTTAGACGCGACACGCGGAGCCCTCGCGCCGGCTGCGGGCTGCTGCCATGGTGACCACACCGCGAGCGCAACTGCGTGTCAGTTTTTATTTAATGGCGGCGCGGAGGTCGAGGTGAGCAGCTGTGTCCGCGCGGGTGACGCCGAGTGCGCAGTTGCTGGTTTTTTTTAATTCGCGAAAAAAATCCGTTTTTCGTTCCGTTTTCCACCGATCATCGTTGAAGTAACCATGACGACGGGGCAGGACGAAAGCTCAGTCCGCGTAGCGCTGAGGTAAGTCACGCCGATGTCTCAAATGTTGCGGGTAATGCGTGGCCGGTGCCACCTGTCAGTCAGCGCTGCGGGTTTAGCCGCCACCTGCACAGGTCAGCTGCGGCGCGCGCGCCCCCCTCCCGGACCGGGATGGTTTCAGACACGGTGACTCGGGTCCGACCGTTGCCCCCCGTCCTGCTGTGGTTAACAGGTTATTGTCCTTATCCCTGCGGGAGGTGCAGCTTTACGTGTGAGGCTAAACATCAAATGAATGCACAGGTGCGCGAGCGCTCGCGAGGGTTGAAAAGAAGGAAGGATGGGGAGGATGAGGGAGGATGAGGGAGGATGAGGAGGATGAGGACAATCGGCCTGTGCGTCTCACAAAGAGGCGAAGGCAGGTTCGCAGGCGGAGCCACGCGGCGGAACGTGGAGCCACGGAGCCACGCGGCTGGTGTCTCGAGACAGCCAGCAAACGCTTTTATCTCCATGTTTTTGTGAAGCCGCACTTTTGAGGAGCTGCTGTGGAAGTAGGCCGCTCCCACCCAGCCTGAGGAGGCAGCCTCTCCAGATCTGCTGGTCTGAGCCCCCCAGGGATGAGCAGGGCTCTGTTCATCCCTGGGGGGCTCAGATGAGCAGTAACGGGCCTGTTTCATCCCTGGGGGGCTCAGATGAGCAGTAACGGGCCTGTTTCATCCCTGGGGGGCTCAGATGAGCAGTAACGGGCCTGTTTCATCCCTGGGGGGCTCAGATGAGCAGTAACGGGCCTGTTTCATCCCTTCTCATAATTATGGGCTGTTCCTCCAGCTCGACTGTATCCATGCAGAGGTTCGCTGGGCTGCTGCTTTTTTAATGATAAATGTATTCTGTTTCTAAAAATCAATAATTATAAGGAGGATATACAGTTGCTTTACTAAACTGGGTAAAATGGCCTTTCAAAGGTCCCCCCCCCCCCCTTTCCCCCCCAGCGGTTAAGGTGTGGATAACATTCCACACGCCTTATTTCACACATGTTGTACGTAAATGCTCGTCTGTCCATGAAAAGCACAGTTGGACTCATCATCTCGGCCGTGTCAGTGTTTAGTACCTGATTTCCTGATGGGGGGGGGGGGGGCGTGTTGTTGTTGCAGTGGCGTGTTGTAACGGCTCCCAACTGGCAAAACAGTTCGTCAGGGCTGTTGACACGGCGCTCTGCATGTGCTGCGTGCGTTCAGAACGGTGCCGCTCCGTCCTGTCAGCTGCTGCAAATCCAAATAACCCGTCCGGCCGCCGAGGTGTTGACCGGCGAGTCATGTTTACCCCCTCCTGTTTACCGCCGAGTCATGTTTACCCCCTCCTGTTTACTGCCGAGTCATGTTTACCCCCTCCTGTTTACTGCCGAGTCATGTTTACCCCCTCCTGTTTACTGCCGAGTCATGTTTACCGCCTAATACTTGCTTGCATTATGTCTGAGAGGTCGGCATGAGGCTTAATCAGTTTAAGACCCCAGATTACCCCAACAGAGGCCGTCCTGCTCTGTCAGACACCCACAGAAGCCCCCAGACCTTTGTATTTGTGTCTGTGCGCATGCACGTATGTGTCTGCGCGCATGCACGTGAAGGATGAGGGCGGAGAAAAGGCTCGGTGGCTGCAGGTCGACTCTACGGGAGCCTTGTTTGCTCAGTGTGAGACGGCTGGATCATGTTTGCATTGAGGGGAGGGGCTCAGGAGGACTCGTCAGACCTGCCTGCGTCCACGAGGCAGCAACGTGCACGTGGTTCATACTCAAGTCAGAGATCAAAGCTGGAGGGAGCGCCCTCAACGGCTGGCGGCTCGTCAGCGAGGCGACCGCATGCGGTCGTGGAGAAGGTGAAATCAAAGAGTTTCTCTGCTCCTGTGAGGACTTGCTGATCACCTGGGGGGCGTGGCCCTGCGATAATGGGATTAACGAGACCTTAGTTAATAACCTTTCTAATGTAATGACATGGAGGCAGCAACCGGTGGAACACGTCTAAGCCTCCAGACTTAAGCGGCGAGCTCGGTAAAAGCTCGTTAAAATGAGCCGTGTGATTACAGGACCTATTTACTGCTGCTTAATGAGCCGCCTTCATGTCGTACGACAACAAAAAGGCTGCTGAGGGCGGGAGGGAGGCCGGCGTCCTGCAGAGGTGAGGGCGAGGTGGTCGGAGCAGGATGGTCGGAGCTGGATGGTCGGAGCTGGATGGTCGGAGCAGGATGGTCGGAGCAGGATGGTCGGAGCTGGATGGTCGGAGCAGGATGGTCGGAGCAGGATGGTCGGAGCTGGATGGTCGGAGCAGGCCCCCAGGGCTGGATGGTTCTTCTCCGCCCCTGTTCAGCGTCGTCATCAGACGTCTGGAGGGGAGGTCGCACCGTGACGGTGAGATGATCCGATCAGAAGAACCCTCCCCATTATCCACGTGCACGTCCATGAGCACATTCTGGGTCGGTTCCTGCTCCGTTCCCAGGGTGACAGCAGCTCATCCACATCATAACCTACACTTAGATCCGAGCTGCCCCAGAATAGACTCGGCCCGGCCACAGCATTGCTGGGAGACCTCAGTTATGTATATCGCGACCTTTACGGAGGCGGCATATTTCTGCATCTGCACTGATGCAGCCAGCCGGGCCCCCCCCCCCCCGGCCCCCCCGGCCCCCCGGCTCCCCGCTGTGTTTAAGGACAACCTGTGTGTGTGTGTGTGTGTGTGTGTGTGTGTGTGTGTGTGTGTGTGTGTGGGCCACATCCATGCACATATATTGCTCTCTCCTGCTGCCTTCGGCTGGTGTGTTGCAGTTTCACACCTTTAGGTTGTTGCCCCCCCCCGCCCCCCAGTTAAGGACTAAAATGAATGAGAGCTAAATGTGGAGCCGGCGCCCCAAATGGGCCCAGGATGTAACTGAACTTCCATCACCAAACTGCCAGCAGAACCTCACAAATAGAAGCAGACGTGTTTGCTCAGCGAGCCTCGTTATTTACGTCCTGATGGCTCGTCTGAAAGGTAGCGATGCTTTCGTGCCCCCTCGTTCAAGCTAACAGCGCACGAGCTATGAGGATATGAGCTTATTTAGGTCCAATAAAAATTCAAATCAAAACATTTGAAATCTAAATCTCCAGAGAGGTTGAGGCATGTTTGGAACCCTGGGCTGGTTAAAACCCCATTTGAAGCTGACACTGCAGCGCTGTGCTAATTAGCTCTGTGCAGAGACCCATCGGGCCTCATTAGCATCAAACTTGTCTCGTCACCACTTCAACCCTCTCGGGTCACGGGGGGGGGCACAGTGGGTGAAGGCAGGGCTCCCTGAGCTAACGGTCAGAACCAGATCCAGCTGATACCGCGCTTGTTTACCTGACCTGTTATCTGGTTGCCTTGAACGCTGCAGATGTGTCGTGGCTGCTGCGCAGAACGGGGCTGAACTGCCTCCTGTCCCTCATCTCAGTATCAGTGACTTTAAAGAGTTGATTTTTGTGGCCAGAGGTCAGGCCGGTCCTGGACGCGCCCACATCAGCACCTTTGGAGCAGGTCTGGGCCCAGAACATCGTCTCATGAGTTTGTGCCCATTTGCAAAGGAGCAACTTTAACCTCCAACATGCAGAACTATGAGCAGAAGTGAGGCGTTCCCAGCCCAGTTATGTCGCCCCCCCCCCGATAATAACGGGCTGGTCTGCTCCTCGAACCCTGACCTATGGGAAGCAGTGAAGCCGTTATCAGCACGCCACGAGGACTTGTTTGTTTTTTTAAATATATTTTCCAAAAGGCTCCAAAGCTCTTGGGCCAGTGGGGGAAAACTGTGCGTGTCAGGGAGGTGTCGGCCTGCAGCCACAGTTTCGACCCCCCCAGCTACAGATGAACCAGGCTGCTGCTGGTGACCGTGATGGTTCTGTGTCGCTCCGTGAGCCAGAAGGCTGCAGGCTGATCGCGTTACTGCACAACAGCCAAAGAATGTCCTCCTAACCTCTGCCAGACACTCGTTTCACTCAGCTCCCCGTCCAACCGGGCCCAGTTCTGGTGGTTCCTCTCAAAAACCTGCCTAACGAGGTTGGCACCGATATCTCAGGGCAGATGGAGCCCACCTGGAGCGGGGTCTGCTCCCTTTTTCCTGCCTGCTTCCCTTAAGAAAAGGAAATCCCATTTTTCTGCCTGCAGTGATCATTAGGTCCACTAGCAAAGGTTCTGGTTCTTTTTGTGTGACCAAAACTGGAAGAATTCTCTCTCAAGCTGTAATGTGGGTCGTGCTTGGGGTTAGCAGGGATTTAACCTCACCCTGAAGTCTCCGACGGGTGGAGCCGGCCTGGCCCCGCCGGGGTTGGATTATGACTTTAATTCTTGGCTCTGATTACCGTCACCATAGCAACCACATCCTCTGTATCGCACACAGTGCGGACTGTAGAAGCACGTTGGTACGGCGTTATTTAATTCCCACCTATATGGCGTTAAATATAGTGGCGTGGAGGGCGGCGCACGCTGGTGGTTTTCCTGATGCTCCTGGCTGCCTGAGGAGGCATCGGAAAAGCCTTCAGCAGAGGGGATCTGTCCCAGAGGGGATCCCTCCCAGAGGGGATCCGTCCCAGAGGGGATCCGTCCCAGGGGGGATCCCTCCCAGGGGGGATCCATCCCAGGGGGGATCCGTCCAGAGGGGATCCCTCCCAGGGGGGATCCGTCCCAGCTGGACAGCTGACGCCCCAGAACCTGCAGCTTTATCTGTCTGTTTGGATGTTTGGCCTCACGTTTGGAAAACTGCGGTTTTCATGCGCCACTCGACGGCGTTCCGATCCGACGTTGCTCGGAGCGCCTGACACTTCAGAAGCTGCTGCTTTAGGGAGTGATTGACAGGAGGATTAAGAGTAAAGGCAGCGGAGAGGATCAGAAACGATTAGGTGAAACCTACCGGACCAGTTCCCTTTCGGCACCTTCATCGTCTGTCGTTAAGACACAAACGGGCGACGGCTGCTGATGTCTGGAAGTGTCCGTCATTACACCCACGACCATGAGGGGGCGCTCAGGCGCCGATCTGCTGGGCGTGGCAACAAGAGCTCCACGTGGACACAAACGTCCCCTCAGCCAAGTGCTGCGCGGCGACCCCAGCGGCCCCGTTAATCCTCATCAATCGCTCCATCTGGGCCGGTTCCAGACCATCCTGTTATTGACGTTTCCTCCACAGTGAGGAGCTGAGGAGCCTCACACCTCTGCCCTCCGTCCTCCACTCGCCCCCCCGTGGCTCCACGGAGCAGCTGGAATGATTTATGGACGGTGGTTTGGAGGGTGTGTCCGTGGGTGCGAACGAGCCGTGAACTGGGATCTTTTTTTAACTGGTGGAGCCCTAAACTGTGACTGCTGACAGTCCAGAATGTTGTGAATCTGTTCTGGACCCAAGAGGGCCAGACAGAGAGTCTCTGCTGGACCGGCCCAGCACCCCGTGACCCTCCCTCACCTGAACTCTGACCTCAGCCTTAAATCCATTATCCTAAAATAGACCTGCTACCCCAGTTGTGCCGCTAGATCCCATTGTGGTGATTTTAGCCTAATTGAGGCGATGATTCTCCTCGGGTTGAGCAGGAAATGGCTTTAGCTTCCCGGACGGCTCGTGTGGTGGGACTGACAGAGGGGATTTCACACCTAATTACTGAGCTAAACCATGTGAAACAAAGGTCCCTCCCGCTTTAGGATTACTGGACTCAATTAGAACACATTCACAAGACCAGAAACATGGTTGTTCTGATCCGAAACAGATGAGAAGGTGTCGTTGTTGCTGGGTTTTTCCGTGAACTTGACCGTCGCTTTGTGCTCCGGAATCATCAGGTTAGCCGAGAGGGGCCAGATGGTTGTGATTATGTTTGTTCCTCTTCCAGTGCAGCACCAGTCGAACACGTCCAACGGTCCGAATCGTTCCAAGCAGCTGAGAATGGCAGGAATGTGCAGGATTTCCTCAGGAAATGAAAGTTTTCCAACAGTTTTCCAACAGAATGTGTCTGCAGGACACTCTGAAGGCACCTTTATTCCGACCCCTAACCCTGTTCCCACCTCGTTCATTAAACGAGGGGAACCAGGACCTGGAGCTCCCACTCAGCTGTGGTGGCGTCGAGCTCGTCGTGACCCTCCAGACACGGACGCCACCTCTTCTCGCCCCCCTTCGGTCCAGCGGAATAATCCTGCGGCCGTGTCCGCGGTGCCAGCGCTGAGCTCCAGTGTCGCCCTGGTGGACACAATGGCTGCACTGTGGAAGCATTACCCCCCCCCCCAGCCTGGGGGACAATGGGGCCCCTATTCACCCCGGACAGGCCGAGCAGCGGCCAGATCTGCTGTCAGGTGCTTTTTTCCTCTGAGCTGAGCAGAATTGCTTTTAAGTCGTCTTATCTGGTGAGCGAGAGGCTGCTGAGCCCCACGTTGATGGTGATCGAGGTTTCGGGTAGATATGAACGTGTTTAGGGAACCTTTCAGGCATCAGCGGCCCAGGGTCTCTGAAGCAGCCCTCACTTTGGTCCCCCTGCAGAGAGAGGAGGGTTTGGGTCAGCTGGAGCTGCCAGGATGGTGCCTCCCCAAGCCTGGAGTCCAGCCTGGATAAGGAAAACATCTGGGAATTATTGTTATTATTATGGAATTATCTCTTGGTTTTCCTCAGGATTCGTCCTCAGCTGGCCAGAGAAAAGATCGAGGGATGCCACATCTGCACCTACGTGATGCCCGGAGAGCCTCAGGTGATCCTGGGCAAAGACAAGGCCTTCACCTACGACTACATGTTCGACATGGACTCGCAGCAGGACGCCATCTACACCACCTGCACGGAGAAGCTGATCGACGGCTGCTTCGAGGGCTACAACGCCACCGTCTTTGCGTACGGGCAGGTGAATCTGCCCCAGAATTAAACCTCCTGTTTCCTCATTTCTCTTTGTCCTGCATGGAAATAACGTGCAAGTTCAGGCTCCTCGAGCCACCACCCACCCACCCCCCCCTCCTTCCATGTCTGCCAAGGTTGCCGTAGCAACGGCGCTCCCGCTGCACCGACTCCCTGTGAAGTCAAGTGCACGCTCCGTTTAGACAAGCGTATGACACTCGTTATCACCGTGGTAACTCCTCTCCTCAGCGCCGGCCCACTTCTGGAGCTTCATTAACACACTTTCTTTGGCCTGGATCAGAAACTCTGCCCCCCCCCCCCCCACACACACACACACAACACACACACACACACACACACACACGCCCCACAGATAAAAACAGGCCCCATTTTCTGCTGACTGGAAACTAAAATCTTTTGTTGATGAATGGAATTATAGGCCGAATCAATCATCCATATTTACATGTTGTTTTTAATATTTCTTTTTTTTTTTACCCATAATGCAACACCACCTCACGAACCCTTCATGTCCCGTTACTCCTCCTCACCCAGACCGGCTCGGGGAAGACCTACACCATGGGGACGGGCTTCGACGTCAACATCGGCGATGACGAGCTGGGCATCGTCCCCCGCGCCGTCCACCACCTCTTCCAGGGCATCGAGGAGCGTCGGGAGGCGGCGCAGGCGCAGGGCCGTCCCGTGCCCGAGTTTAAGATCAACGCCCAGTTTCTTGAGGTAAACGCCCACCTCAGTGGGTTTGACCTTAAACCTGGGGCGCGGCGAGAAGGGCCCTACGGAGAGGTCAGGGGTCAGGCTCATACTGTTGACAGCGAGCTTCCCCAGCGGCGCTCTCTCACCCGGGAACGGCCGCACTGACAATTGAACCGCAGCAGCTGCCATGGGGGGGGGCGTTTGGAGGTGTTGGGGCAGGTGCTGGTGTCTGGGGGGGTAACGGCGGCGACGTGAGCGGACAGTTGTGCTGCTCCTGTCAGACCACCACGGCAGGAGGAATCTGAGGAATGTGGACATTAAATACAAAACTCACCAAAAATGCGTCCGGATGCGGTTTTGATGAGCTGCGACCTTTTGGTGTTGTGGTTTATTACCTATCACCTAAAAACGTAGCATAAAGCAGCATCAGGTGGCGCAGTTTCGGTCTATAAATATAAAAGACACGACTGCTTTGCTGTTAATTAGCATCAGCTACAGCAACGTGTTCATCACTGAGTCATTATCCAATACGTGTTTCAGCCAGAGAGACTTTTTTCTCCATAGCTTTATAATGAGGAAGTTCTGGACCTGTTTGACTCCTCAAGAGACATGAAGCAAAAATCGCACATCAAGATCCACGAAGATGCTAACGGGGGCATCTACACGGTGGGAGTGACCACCCGGACCGTCGGCTCCGAGGCCGAGGTAAGGCCTGTTCCACGTTGCCTCTGTTGTTCAAATGATGGTATCAATGAGTAAAAGTCTGTCTGTGGTTCAGATGATCCAGTGCCTGAAGCTCGGAGCTCTGTCTCGGACCACGGCGAGCACGCAGATGAATGTCCAGAGCTCTCGATCACACGCCATCTTCACCATCCACCTGTGCCAAGTCCGCGTCTGTGCCTCTGACAATGTTCGTACGGCCTCTGCATTGCTGAAAAGACGACTGACCGGAAACGCTTGGTGCGTTGGGACTCACGGGTCTGTGTCTGTCCCCCAGCAGGAGAACGAGACCGATAACAGAGTCTCCAACGGAAACTCTGAGATGGATGAGTACGAGACGCTGACCGCCAAGTTCCACTTTGTGGACTTAGCCGGTTCTGAGAGGCTGAAGAGAACTGGGGCGACTGGAGACCGAGCCAAGGAGGGCATCTCCATCAACTGTGGGCTGGTGAGGATTTGTTGAGTCACTCACGGCTGCGCGCGGCGCTTTACCGCCCCCTGCTGGCCGAATGGTGTCTCGCATGTTTCAAACGGGCGAAATGAGAATTAGAAAACAGTTTATTTTTATTATTTAATTCAGACCACGGCAACAAATACAGCGCGTTCTGTCAGTCAATTTAAAAAAAAAAAAAATTTGCCTGTGTTGGTTGCAGGAATCAGCATTTTAAAATCGTTTGCGCTTGCTGCTGTTTTTAAACTTTTAAAGAATCTGGTGTTTTTCTTCATGACGATTGTAACTTGTCTCATGCAGATTTTGGGTGTTTGATCTTGTTTCCCCGTCTTGTCTGCAGCTGGCTCTGGGGAATGTAATCAGCGCTTTGGGTGACCGCAGCAAGCGGGCGTCTCATGTGCCTTATCGAGACTCCAAACTCACCCGACTTCTGCAGGACTCGTTAGGAGGGAACAGGTCAGTGGGGTGAAGCCGGCCTGATGAGCATGAACTGACGATAAATAAACATGCAAAAGTGGATTCGTTTTGTTTTTCCTCGTCAGCCAAACAGTCATGATCGCCTGCATCAGTCCGTCTGACCGCGACTTCATGGAGACGCTCAACACTCTGAAGTACGCCAACCGGGCTCGCAACATCAAGAACAAGGTGATGGTGAACCAGGACAAGGCCAGTCAGCAGATCAGCGCTCTGAGGACCGAGATCGCCCGTCTGCAGATGGAGCTGATGGAG
Organism: Takifugu flavidus; assembly: GCF_003711565.1. Taxonomy (NCBI): domain Eukaryota; kingdom Metazoa; phylum Chordata; class Actinopteri; order Tetraodontiformes; family Tetraodontidae; genus Takifugu; species Takifugu flavidus. The sequence goes on from NC_079532.1 coordinate 9,270,637, forward strand.
TACAAGTCGGTGAGGAGTCCAGAGCGCGCCATCGCCGGCGTCTTCAGGTGCAGCGGAGATTGATTCAGTAACCCCAGAGGTTGATACGCTCCCTTTGATGTGTCCCCTGCCATGAAGGGCAAACGTATGGCCGGCGAGGACGGCGTGGAGAGTTTCAGCGACATGTTCCATGAAAACTCGATGCTGCAGACGGAGAACAGCAACCTGAGGGTGCGGGTGAAGGCCATGCAGGAGACCATCGATGCCCAGAGAGCGCGCCTCACCCAGCTGCTCAGCGACCAGGCCAACCAGGCCCTGGGCAGGGCAGGTAGCTCCAGATCTGAGCCTGGCCCGGGGGCGTCGGGGGCGCCTAGCGTAGCTCATGTCTGTCGTTGTTACTGATGTTCCAGGTGAGGGAGGAACCGAAGAGATTGGAAACATGATTCAGAGTTACATCAAAGAGATCGAAGACCTCAGGTAAACTGTGACACCTCAGATTGGGCAAGAATATTAAATGTGGTGCAGGAATATCAAAGGTCTCTCTGGGCTGCAGAGCCAAACTGCTGGAGAGTGAGTCCGTGAACGAGCACCTGAGGAAGAACCTGGCCCGCGCCTCCAATCGGCAGTCGCTCTACGGAGGCCCGGGCGCCTTCGCCTCCGCCGCGCTGGCGCCCGAGAAGGAGACCTCTGACATCATCGAACTGGCCAAGAAAGACCTGGAAAAACTGAAGAAGCGGGAAAAGAAGAAGAAGAAAAGGTAGAGCTGGTAGCTGTGTTGTGGTGGAGTGACTGATGGTGTTATTACCGCTGTAATAGGTGTAATAACATGTTGTTATAGTGTTAGAATGAGTTCATGGGTGGTTCCTGCAGCAGTGCTGCGATGCCTTTGTGTGAGATGGGATTTGACCTTTCGTTTGACCTTTCTTCCCTTGGTCTTTTCCTTGGTTCCTCTATCGCTTCCTTTGACCATCACTCCTCCCCGAAGGCTCCAACAGCTGTTGGAGGAGAGGGAGAGGGATGAGAAGGAGGAGGAGGAGGTGGTGGAAGAGGTGGAGGACGTCAGGTTTGTCAGCTTCCACCCTCCTCTTGCCGTTCCCTCCCTATCATTTCATTTATTTTATGTTTTCAGCAGGTTTTTCCTCACCCGAGTCGGCTTTGCTTCCTGGTTTTTTTCATTTTGACAATATAAACCACTCTTATCTCCTTTTGGATCCTTGCGTAAATGCCTGCTCGTTTATTGACCCGTCACGCTAAAACCTTGCTGCTTTTAATGGATTCATTCTCTGACTTTGTATTGAAGGAGGAGATTTTTCAATACAAGGTCAAAGCTGCTGACACTCCAGCGCTTTTACAGCGTTTATCCATTCAGGAACATGAATGTGAGCTGGCAGTGTTTTAACACTGCTGACACCTTATTTTTGGATGTTTTTGTACCGTCGCTGATGAGTTTATTATGTTAATAAATGAGCAGCATCCCTGCTGTAGTCGAGCTGGTCAGGAGACGGGGCCTAAAGGGAGCAGCAGATCGTTAGGAGCTGATCTTCTGATCAGGTCCCTACAAGTGCAACATTTTCTAAATCACTTTTATTTCCCTTATTATTATTGAGTTTTGTTTGAGCTTTAATTTCAAGACGTTTGATGTTGTGAAGATGATCTTCATGTCTGATAATCTCCAAAACTCTGCAGCTCCTTCCAAAATGTTCTGGATGGATAAACAATTCTTTCAGCTGCTAAGAAGAACAAAATATGCTCAGCAATAATCTTTTCTGATTTATATACATGTAAACAAGTTCACAATGTTCACAATATATACACTAAACACCTTAAATCGGGGTTCATGGGTCCACCGGTCCACTGAAAAAGTCCAACATCTGCTGGAGTTTTGTCATGTGCTTGTTTACATGTGTGTTGGATACTTCAGCACCAAATGAGGAGGATTCATATCTGACATCTGACCACATCTCATTGTTTCAGCGTCAACAAGGACGAAGTTCTCGACAACGAGCTGGAAAAGAGCACAGAAAAAGAGCTGCTGGAGCGTGAGGACGCGGAGATGGTGGGATTCACTGCCTTTGGCCTCAATTCTCACGGTCCAGGAGGTCTTTACATGTCAACCAACCACTGTTCTGTCTTTGCAGGAGGTCCAGGAAGACAGCGATCATGAGGAAGGAGAGGAGGAGGAGGAGGAGGAGGAAGAGGAGGAGATGGATGTGGAGGAGAGTTCAGACGATTCTGACTCCGAGTCAGATGAAAAAGGTTGGGATCAATGTCTGCAGCTGCGCGGCTTCACCACCAGGCGGCGCTGTTCGATCATTACATAAAGCTGCAGCGCAGAACAAGCTGGTTCCGCCGGTTTAACACTTTATTAACATTTACGTCTAAATCACATCTTCACCAAAAGGCCATCACAGATGATACGACATGTTATAGCCTTGTAAATAATATACATCCTTTATTTTTAATTCTTTTTACTTCAGTATATAATTTAAAATGCAAACAGAACAATGTGCTGATGGATCCTAACCCTGCCGCATCAGAATTCCGTCCAAACAAAGTGACCATGAATAAGGATTCCTGAAATAGGAGCATGTTGTGGTCGTGTGTGTTCCACAGAGAACTTCCAGGCCGATCTGGCCAACATCACCTGTGAGATCGCCATCAAGCAGAAGCTGATCGATGAGCTGGAGAACAGCCAGCGGCGCCTGCACACGCTCAAGCAGCAGTACGAGCAGAAGCTGATGATGCTGCAGTGCAAGATCAAAGACACGCAGCTGGAGCGAGACCGCATCCTCCACAACATGAGTGAGACCGGGACCCTGTTGGGAAGATCTCCGCTGTCACTGCTCCTGGGGGGAATTTAAGGCTTTTGCTTGTTGTTATAAATGTTTCTTATTCTTTAAAAATGAAAAAAGATGAAACGATGTTTCAGAGAATCCTTTAGCGTCGGCTGTTCCACCAGCAGCCTGACGGTGACATTTATATTTGATGGATCAAAGCATCCTGCCTGATTTCTAAGAGCAGCAGAGATCTCATCTCTAATTCAAAACCAGCAACACAAAAGGACTATTTGACAACAGCAGATCAAAGATTTGACTGAATAAACCAGGAGAGAAACATCAGACTGCTGCATATTAAACCACGCGGGGTTTTTCTTTGTCTTCAGACTCGGTGGAAAGCGGCTCGGAGGACAAAGCGCGCAAGATTAAGGCCGAATACGAGAAGAAGCTGAGTGTCATGAACAAGGAGCTGCAGAAGCTGCACTCGGCCCAGAAGGAGCACGCACGGCTGCTGAAGAACCAGTCGCAGTACGAGAAGCAGCTGAGGAAGCTGCAGACGGACGTGGCGGAGATGAAGAAGACCAAGGTCGAAGCAGCCACCTCATGATCTTTAGACATGATGAGGCAAATTTCAGCGTGCTCAGGGACCGTCTGCAAAATACACCCAAACGAAGATATAAGAAATAAATTCTTTTTTGTTTTGTTTGGTCAATCTGAGCGCTTGGGCAGTAAATTCAGCCCAATACCTGGAGTGAAAGTTATTCTGGGAGTATAAGTGGATATTTTAGATTTTGCACTCCACTTTGTAGACGGTCCCTTTGTGCTCATCAAGTCACACTCATCCCTGATTTTAACACTTGTGTGTGTGTGGGAGGGGGATCTAAAATTACACCACTGCGTGGCCAATAAAACCATAAAAACTTCAATCCAGAATATGTTCCATTTTAGGTGCGTCTCATGAAGCAGATGAAGGAGCAGCAGGAGAAGAACAGGATGAACGAATCTCGCAGAAATCGAGAAATCGCGTCCTTGAAGAAAGACCAGCGCCGGCAGGAGGTGAGACCCGGCCCGTGATGCTCAGCTTCACCCTGCTGAAGCTCTCGTTGATGCCCACGTCCGGTTGCAGCACCAACTGAAGTTACTGGAAGCTCAGAAGAGGCAGCAGGAGCTGATCCTGAGGAGGAAGACGGAGGAGGTGACGGCTCTCAGGAGGCAGGCTCGGCCCAGCTCGGGAAAGGTGATCAGAAAGGTCAACCTCCCAGAACCGGCCCAGGACTCCCCCCACAGACTCCCTCCGTCTGGACGCATGTACTCCTCCGGCAGCACAGCCCCCACCAGCGCCCGGTGAGTCTGTGCAGATGAACAAACAAGCAGATCCCTGAATCCCCGACACAAATGCGCTGTTGCAGCTTTGGTTTAGGTTCTGCAGCAGGATCGGGCTCCGGAACACGTTTCCCTCCGTGTGCCTAAAAGATGATGCTGTTGTTGACGCGCGCTGTGTGTGCAGATCTCCCTACAGGCGCACAGTTGGTGTTTACTCCACCAGGGTCGCACGCAATAAGTGGCAGACCCTGGAGCGCCGCATCTCCGGCGTCATCATGCAGAGGATGACCATCTCTAACATGGAGGCCGACATGAACCGGCTCCTCAAGGTGAAGCTGGGCGAGGAGCGTCTGGAGGCGCCGCTCCTCGCCCAGCAGCTTAATCGTGTCTTTGGTCGCAGCAACGAGAGGAGCTGACCAAGCGCAAAGAGAAGGTGATCCGCAAGAAGGAGCGTCTGCTGAGGGAGGGGTCTGAGGCGGAGAAGACCGTCCCCCCCCTCAGCGAGGAGGTGGAGGCGCTGACCGCCAACATCGACTACATCAACGACAGCATCGCGGACTGCCAGGCCAACATCATGCAGATGGAGGAAACCAAGGTGAGGACGCAGAGCGGGCGCCGAAGAGGCCGCGTGAGCCGGAGCGTTTGGCTGATGCTGCGTTCTCCTGCAGGAGGAGGGCGACACGGTGGACGTCTCCGCCGTCATCAGCTCCTGCACGCTGGCCGAGGCTCGTTTCCTCCTGGATCACTTTATGTCCATGGCAATCAATAAGGTGCCTTCACACAGGTGTGGTTGTTGATGGTGCCGCCGGTGGTGGCTAACTCCAGCCTGTCTCCAGGGCCTCCAGGCCGCCCAGCGGGAGTCCCAGGTGAAGGTGATGGAGGGCAGGCTGAAGCAGACGGAGATCACCAGCGCCACCCAGAACCAGCTGCTCTTCCACATGCTGAAGGAGAAGGCCGAGTTCAACCCGGAGCTGGATGCGCTGCTGGGGAACGCGCTGCAAGGTAACGGCCTCGTGTGTTGAGGGGGGGCGGGGTCACACACCCAACACACACCCATTTAACCCCGCCTACTTCCTGGAGGTGTCCTCAAGATCCCGTCTGGATAAAAGTTGTTTCCGGTGGACTGTGATGGCAGTGAAGAGGGAAGTGAAGTGATTCCCATCATGATCAGAGGAACCATGTGAAGAGCCTCTCAGGAAGTAGGCGGTTCCGGCCGGTCGGCATGGTTGGGCCGGTCGCCGCGGCCGGGCCGGTCGCCGCGGCCGGGCCGGTCGCCGCGGTCGGGCCGGTCGCCGCGGTCGGGCCGGTCGCCGCGGTCGGGCCGGGCGTCTGCTGAACAGGAGCGGCCTCAAAATAACAGAGAAATGAAATAAATGCAGCATGCTGCCATCTGAAATGAGCCCTGATCGACAGGCAGCCTCTGTCCAGCGAGACGTCCGGTCTCTGCACCTGTTTCACTCTTTATTTAATCGTGCTTTTAGTTCTGGGCGGCTGTTTTATGACACCCTATTAGGGCCATTCCAGGTGAAACGGCTGGGAAATATGTGGTGAACAGGAAAATCCCAGCTTGTTTTCTTACACCTCCAATGTCCCTAATAATCTGTCAAACTCAGATTTTTGATTTGTGCATCACCTGTTTTCTGTTCCCCCACCTTTTCTGTTTTTTTGTTTTATGTTGTTACAGAACTAGGTAACATCTCAGCTGGTAAGTGGACCACATTAGTGTTGTGAATGCATGGTGCCTCACCTAAACTAAACACCTAACCTGAGCAGGTGCATGAGGTGCGATGCAACCAGGCTTCCCGTGTCTGTCTGCTGACCCCCTCCCCTCGCCTCCCTTCATCTGGATGCACCTCCTCCTCCTCCTCCTCCTCCTCCTCCTCCTCGCTCACCTCGTGCTACAGCTCCATGCTTTAGCACCCTGCTAACCCTTAGTCCCTTCCACAGGAACCATTCCGCGTGGATGTTTGTAGCCGTTTCTGCAGGGAGCAACGGCCTAATGATTCCTCACGCCCCCACCACCTTCTGACTCATGTTGGGCCTTTGACCTTTGCCCTGGCTCCCTGACACCCCCTTCCTCTAAATCTTTGACACCTCATGGCTCTCTGACATGCCAACCTTTTCCCTCCTGTGAAGCCGCTCAGCTCAGTGAGGACCAAGCGTCTGTTGTGGACCAAACAGCATGACCCCCCGCCACATCGCCCCCATCTGCTTCATCTCTCTGCCTCCATTTTGTACAGCGTTTTTTCCTGTTGCTGGAAACAACCACGGATTAGTGATTGGATGTTAGGCCGGATGAACTGACCATGGAACGCTGGATTTTCCCCTCCACTCTAACATTTGTTTTGTCTTATTTGACAGAAACTGGAGACGACAGCAGCAGTGACGAGTCTGCACAGAGTCCCTCTGCTGATGGAGCGTGAGTTTATATTATTACTATATATATTACTATATGTCCTCCACAGTTTCTGCCATCTCATTCAATAACAGCTACCGTTCAGGCCGTGTTTACGTTTGCTTTAGCTTTATTGTCCAATGCATGTGGCATTTCTCCTCACGGAAGTATTCTTGTGATCAGCAGTTTGGCTTCAGACCTGATGAAGCTCTGCGGTGAGAGCAAAACAAGAAACAAGGTATTACGACCGTTTGCTGTTGCTCCGCTCGCTGCTTCCTGTTTTTGCATGATTCCCTCTTTATTTCCCTCTTTTCCTCCCCTCAGGCTCGCAGGAGGACCACGACCCAGATGGAGCTGCTGTATGCAAACAGCGACTCCATCCTGGAGCTCCCCGCTGCAGATTTCTCCATGTTGCCTTTAGCTGAAACACCAGATGGGGGCGGAGAGGTGGAGGCGTCAGGCTCATCAGTCAGGGACTACGCCGCTCTCTCCCCTGGCTTTTCCTCTAAAATGGGCAGCATGTAAGTCCGGGCCCGGCACTCTTTCACTAACACATTAATTACTAATCCCTTCCTTCCTGCATGTTTGATGTTGCCCTTCATCTCCTGCTGTATATAATAATGTCCCTGCATTATTCATGAGTGTCTGTACATCAGCTGGCTGCAGCAGCCTGATGAGGCCGCTGTGGTAAAGCATGTGGGCCGCAGCGGTTCTGAACAGTTCTCTTGCCGATTTCTTCATCACTCCTGTGAGCACCTTTTTAAAATGCTTGTTTCAGCGACACGTTGCTACTAAGCACGACGCTTTAGAGCCCCGTTTCTCCGCTGTAGCGTAAGTGCTCAGTAGGCGGCCCACACTGACCCGTGGGCCGGTACAGGACTCGGAGTTGTAGAGCAGTCAGTAGTTAATGGTGAGCTTGGAGCAGAACCACCACAGTTTTGGGACTTGAACATCAGGTAACTGTTTCTGTGTGTGACTGCATGCTCACATCTTCATATCCGTGTCTTTGTTTTCATAAGTTTCTCTTGTTTTATCATTTTCTTTGTGTTGTTTGTGTATGACTGTATAAAATGGATCAATCAGCTCAGGCTCCAGAACTTCATCTGGGTTGGAAAAACGGGCAGCAGAACCCTCCCCGCTCTCTCGCAGGAAGACCTATGACAAGGCACAAGCAGCGGGCAACAGGGCAAAGGTCAAGGAGACTAAACAGTAAGAGATTGTCGCCCACATTCCAGCTGCAACTCCAACCGAGAGGAAACCGTTTCCCTCCAGCTCTACTAATCCTCCTCCCGTCCGTCTCCGCTGCGGAGAAGCATGCGGTCCAATCACCGAAGGCTGCGCCTGGCGTGTCGCCCTTTAACCCGCTGAGCTTCTGCCTCTCTAACGCGGACAGCTTTAATGAGCTCGCCATCGTCTAATATCTGATCACATGGTTAGAGGAACTCGCCGTCTGTTCCTTCTCACCAGAACATTCTGATGTAGCTAAAAGGGTGGAAGGTGTCGCAGGAGCTGGAAGCTCAGTGTCTGGGATGGCTGAGAGGTCCAGAACACACGGTCGGATCCTCAGCAGGATCCAGTCACATGTGCCTTCCTCTCTGACCATATCTTCTCCGGCCTTGGAAGCTTCTCTCTCACCAGTTTGCTGCCTTGAGCTGTTTTCTTTGGATCGGAATGTTGTGTCCTGGTCAGAGATTAGCACCTTTCCTCCGTCATGTAACCTGGTTTTCGTGGTTTCCTGGTTTTCCTTCAACATTCTTATGTCTGCATACAGGAAAACGTTGTTAATTCTTCGGGTGAAACTCCCTTTAGCCTCAGAATTGGTCCGTGCATCCGCGTGCTGCTTCGGAGATATCTGGGAAAAATGAATATTTTAAGCAACTTAAAAGCAACAAACTTCTTCCAAACTGACCCGTTTGACTGGCTGTAACGTGGACTTTGTTGCACTTCCAGTCGATGCCTTAAAGAGGTTCTGGAGTTCTACATGAGTGGAGGGAACTGCTCCCAGGACGTCGCGGCTCGTTTGCTCGGCTGCACCCTCATTAAAACCAGACACTTTCTGAGGAACGACGGCGTGTTCACAGGGACTCCTCGTCTGTATCTCTACCTCCCCTTTGTTCCTGCAGTTGGATTTAAGCTGCTGACAACGGCTCCTTTAAAAAGAAGCCTTTGGCCAACTTCCTGTGTCCCCTTGACAGCAGCTTCTCCAGAACTGATCCTGGATTCTGTAAACACGCCTTCAAATGGTGGCGGCCTGTTTAAGGGGAGTGGCAGCGACGCCGCTCCTGTTGTGAGATGAGTCTCAACGTGGTCCTGTCAAGCTGTCCTGAGAGGTTCTCCCACATGACATGAATGCAGCATATGTGTCTGCCTTCTGTCCTCGTGCAGCCTCCCACACTTGTGCCAGTCGTGTGTAAACAGCTCAGCACACGCTTTCATTATGCTGCAGCTTAATTGGCAGCCGTACTGTCTTCCTTTGCACTCCCCATCATTAGGGGCCTGAAGAGGGCCCAATCACTTCCTGCGTCCCCTGCCGCTCACCCCATTACGTGCATCACCACCTATAGACGTGTAGCATGACGCGCTAGCATGCAAATGTCCCGCAGGGGGGGAAAGGGACTTTCCTGAATGTTCTCCTCTGATTAGAGCTGGAAGTGGCTCCATCTCTTACAGATGAGGCGGAATTGAAAATAGTTCCCAAATAATTGTGGAGCTGTTGTGCAGGTTGGATGATTGATTTCCGTCCTGTTTCCAGCCTGTTTTTCCATCATGTTGGCGTCTATTAAATATGAAGGTAAATCCATTTTAACAGACTTCCCCTGACACCTAATCCATCACTGTGATTGTCTCATCCTGGCTGTCATGAACCACATTCCAGACTGTCATTCTCAGACTTTCTAATGTCCCGGTTACATTCGCAGCTTCTCAAAACCCTCCTGGGAATAAAATTTGGAAATTTTGAGGAAAAAGTTGGAATGAGTTACTGAGGCAGTTTCCCAGAGCTCCCAGTTGACTCCATCTCCAGAGTCCATCAGATGGACACGTCATTGGAGGACAGGAATCTTCCCACCTCTAACAACCAGCTGGACCCGTGCACGTGGCTGTGCACGTGGCACGGCTGCGTTTGTCTGTGTTAATTAGAAGGTGGAGGAGGGGGGGGCTCGCTCGCCGCCTCACAAGTTAAATGTCTACATTAGAGTTGCAGTCCAGCCTAGAAGAAGAGCGTTCCGAACAGCGGGGCGTGTTGGGAATGTTGACGGGATGCTGGCGTTCCCTCCAGGACGGATGGACGCCGGCCTCGCCCTCCGCCGGGCTTCTCCTCCCGCCCGTGATCCTCACAAGTACAAGAGTTTCTACTTCTCTTTGCTGCCTGAACCGTCGCTCTTGGTGGCAGGTTGGAGGTGAAGGGGGGGAACTGGAGCTGCCTCGTCCCCGTCCGTCTGTCCGTCCGGCACCGCCGGGACCGTCCCCAGCGGATCTGTACACGATGCCCTGATCTCTCGTACTCCTCGTTTCTCTATCAGCTGCCCTTTTTTCCCGCCTGGGATGGCGTCGGCCCGGCTGACGCTGCAGGACAACAACGTTCCCGATTCCAAGGTGTCACCGGGAACAGACACTTGGGGATCGACCTCACCGTCCGTGGTGGCCGCCGACCTCGCTGGTTCCAAACGGCGGGGCTTTTCCTACCTTCTGGGACGCCTCCTCGTCTCTCTTTGGGCCGTTGATGTCGTCTGTCTATTCTGGGTCGGCAGCCTCGTGCACGCCGTGCGCGACTGGGCCCGGTGGGCCATGATTCAGCGCCTCGCCGCTCCGGCTCCACCCTGCTCACGCTTGATCACGCTGACGTGTGTGTTGTGTGTTCCAGGGGCGTCATTTACCCCGTGCCGTCCACGAAGAGCAGCCGTTCGTCCACTCTGCAGTGCGTGCACGTGGCGGAGGGCCACAGCAAGGCCGTCCTGTGCGTGGACAGCACCGACGACCTTCTCTTCACCGGATCCAAAGGTTAATACGGGCTCGGCCTCGTCAGTATTCACCATCCGCTGTCCTGATAATGCTCAGTAATTTCTGACATTTGAAGATGCCGCGATGCCTCATAGAACCTGACGGGCATTAATGAAGATCGCCACGTGCACGCACCACGTGCGCAGCTCAACGCGCGCTAGAACTGCGCGACTTTATAATTCTCTGACCTTGACTTTCAGACCGGACCTGTAAGGTTTGGAACCTGGTGACGGGTCAGGAGATCATGTCCCTCGCGGGCCACCCCAACAACGTGGTGTCGGTCCGCTACAGCTCCAGTCTGGTCTTCACCGTCTCCACCTCCTACATCAAGGTGTGGGACATCCGAGACTCGGCCAAGTGCGTGCGGACGCTAACGTGAGTGCCGACCCTTCCCGTTGGCTCCATCCGATTCCGTGTTGGTCTCAACGGGACTCGTCCCTTCAGGTCCTCCGGTCAGGTCACCCTCGGGGACGGCTGCTCGGCGAGCACCAGCCGCACCGTCGCCATCCCAGCAGGAGAGAACCAGATCAACCAGATCGCTCTCAATCCCAACGGGACGGTTCTGTACGCAGCCGCGGGGAACTCGGTCCGAGTGTGGGACCTGCGGAGGTGAATTCCGCCGGCGCCGCTCCCGTTTCCGCTACATTTGGAACGAAATGAAATGAAAAAGCTCCGTTTTCACCGTCGTTTCTTCAGCTTTCTGCAGCGCAAACGTTTACATCTGCTCTATTTGCCTCTCTGGCAGATTTGCATCCACGGGAAAGCTAATGGGTCACCTGGGTCCGGTGATGTGTCTGACTGTGGATCAGTCCGGAACCAGCAGTCAGGATCTGGTGATCACGGGGTCCAAGGATCACTACATCAAGGTGGGTTTCGATCTGAAGTCAGGAAACTCCCACAGTCGGATCTTCAGCATGGGTTTGGTTCTGGTTCTGTGTGCCGCAGCTGTTCGACGTGACCGAAGGCTCCCTGGGGAGCATCGGGCCCACGCACAACTTTGAGCCTCCTCACTACGACGGCATCGAGTCCCTGGTGGTCCAGGGAGACATGTTCTTCAGCGGCTCGCGAGACAACGGCATCAAGAAGTGGGACCTGGACCGTAAAGACCTGCTGCAGGTACGGACAGAAGCCCCGACGGGAGGTTCTGTTCAGCCTCACAAACGATCCCTCAGTACCAGTGCTTCTGTCCAACAGCAAGTCCCCAGCGCCCACCGTGACTGGGTGTGTGCGCTGGGCGTGGTGCCCGGGTCGCCGGTGCTGCTGAGCGGCTGCCGGGCCGGCGTGCTGAAGCTGTGGCACACGGACACGCTGGGGCCTCTGGGGGAGCTGCGGGGCCACGAGAGCCCCATCACCAGCATCTCCACCAACAGCAGCCACCTCTTCACCGCCTCAGAGTCAGTGTCCCCGCACGTGGCCGCCGCGTTTGCACGCGCCAGCCTCCTCTTCACGCCATTTCCTCTTCCTGTCTCCCAGCGACCGCACGGTGAAGATCTGGCGCGCGCGGGGGGGCCTGGACAGCACCGCGGAGGGGGCCGACAACGCCGACGAGGTGGCCAGTAACTGAAGAGGGCGCCCCCTGCTGCCGGCTTTGATGCTGGACGGACGCTGACGCATCCTTGGATGCTCCTGCACTTTGATCCCGACCTGCGCACCCCCCAGCGGTTCCTGGAGCCGCACCCCCCCACGCTGTTTGTGACCGTCGCGTCGCCCCCGTCTGCTCTGAGCTTTGTGCTAGTTCGCCACGTCGTAGATGAAATGTAACCGCTGATATCCTGTGCGTCATAACGGAGAAGTGACGGGACGCCGGGAGGCTGAGACGGCTGATGGGCTGCGAGCTGGTCTGCGCAACCCAGTTCTCCAGGTTTGGTTTGTTTCTCCGCACTTGAAGAAGAACCAATGTTCCCCGAGAACCTTTTCCCCAATGAACGTTGATGTGGAAATGACAGATCACCTTTCTCCTTAAAGTCAGACTCCTGCCTTAGCGCGCCGCTTTGTTCCAGAGCCGTTTCGGATCGGCGACCAAAACCTGGTGTTTTTGAGCAGAAAACCTCCGATTTCCACTCTCGCCGATGCTATGGCTAGCAGCTAGAGGTTAGAAGAATGGAACCTGCTAGCATGATTGTTTTTGACTGTAACTTAGGAATCTAGACTCACTAAAGGAATAGTTCATGTTGTTCAACCACTTGAGAAATAGACTAAAATGAGTCTTTTGTTTCGAAGCGCGTTAGATTGGAGGGTCTAGATTTAGGCTGGACTGTTCTTAGTCTTCTCTGTGGAGCGGAACCGTTGACGGCGCTGTTGTTAATCACGCTCACTGAAACCTTCTGCACAGTCTTAATGCTAAGCTAATGCTAAGCTAACCGTCTTCACAGAAGAGGCTGGAGGCCAGGTGTGAAGCCTGTACCTGTACAGGTATGTTGGCGTTGAAGTTAATGTCGGGAAAATAAAACCGCTTTTTAGTCCCTCTGAAATATTTTTAGCTTAATTTTTAGAATTCCTTTTGGTTCTGAGGAGGTCCAATTGGGCCCCTCGCTGAATTAGTTTTTCCCACATTTGGCCTCCATCCTCTTCCATTTAGACCCAGTGTGTTTTCCCAGTCTTGGACTGGTTCCGTTAACTCTCGAGCACTTGTGAACACTGTCACATTTAACCTGTTAGAACATGACCGGGATATTCACGTGTCGTCCGCCTGTGTACTAAACCCTGTGTTCGTGTCACGGTTAGCTAACCTTCCTGACCTTTCCCTCCGGCTGCTGCCGAGCCCAGCGCCCCCCTCCTCCGCCCCCAGGGGGTCCCCCAGGGTTCCTGGTGATTATTATCGGTCAACGTGTCTGATGTATCAACTGTGTATTGGCTCAGAATTCTGGATGATGTTTGTAACACGGGACCACGAATCGGAGCGACACCCGGACGGGGGGAAGCTGGACCGACGCTTTGGCCGGAATTTTGAGCAGCCTGTGATGCTTTTCTGTTCTACCCTCCCTGCTCCACGTATCCTGAACACCCCCCGGTAGAAGCAGCCCCCATAGCGGCTCTAATGTCAGATGCCTTGTGAGAATAAACGCCACTGTCAGAAACCAGTAACGCTGCCTCCTTCTCTTCTTCTGCAGCCTTTCGTGTCGTGGAGCACGGAAATATTCAGGCTATTTAAACACAAACTTTCTGTCATTTTGATCCTTCCTTCACAAAATATGACATATTTGCAGAAATGCTTAATCCAGCAGGACCATCCAGGAGTCCACCGTGCACGTGGGCGTGAGCAGTAAATGTTAGGAGCGTTCCCAGCGTTCCCAGAGCGTTCCCAGTGCTCCCATTGCTGATCCTGCTGCCTGTGGTCGGTGGCCTCCTCCTGTGATCCACATCTATTAATCCTCATTTTAAAACAGCCGAAGCAGCTGTTTTCTCAAGATGCACAGATGAGCACATTTCAGCCCCCGGCCGTGCTCAACACACCCCTCTGAGGGTGTGTGTGTGTGTGTGTGTGTGTGTGAGGGGGGGGGGATTAACCTGCCTCAGCAGAAAATTAAAGATTGAAAGAGGTTTCAGTGCTGAACAATGTAAAATCCCACCGCTGGTTTCCTTTAGTTAACGTTACAGGAAACCTTTCAATCAGCTCCAGAGTCTGACGACCTTAATTAGAGCCGTTAATGACGTTCTCATTGTGTTCAGCTCTGAATCCCACATTTGCTTTCACTGCACACAAACTTCCCGCTTCATTTTAAAAACCTCTGCAGGTTTCGGGATTGTGTGTGTGTGTGTGTGTGTGTGTGTGTGTGTGTGTGTCTGTGTGTGTCTGAGTGTGTGCGTGTGTCTGTGCGTGTGTCTGTGTGTGTCTGTGCGTGTGTCTGTGTGTGTGTGTGTGTGTGTGATAGCGTGCTAACCTGTCCGAGGTGTGTTCCCAGTCCTCCCAGTTTCATGTCCAACATCTGGATTTCTGCCTCTGGCTTAAGCTGAATAAAGTTGGAGAAGGTTTAGATTCAAGGGAGACCTGAGGCACCTTAGTCCTGGAATTTGGCAAAGCTTGGAAATTTGGCTTGGTCGATAATTCCCAACTAATGTTGTCTCGTTCTCTCCGAACAACCGGACAAAGTCATTAATGTCATTTAAAAGAAAACCTGCTCTAAACCAGCTAATCTGCCCCGATTCCCACCTCATTCGGTCCTGGAGGAAATACGTCGCTAAAATCCCAACCAGAATTCCAGGACACGCTGTACTTTTGCACAATTTAAGGAAAATTAAACCAGTGAAAGATTCCAAAGTCAAATTCTGACTGTTTCAGACATTCATGCTTAAAGTGTGGGTTTTTTTCTCCTTTAAAAGATGGAGGGAAGCGCGGGTGTCGGCATGAAACATCCCATCATTTCATAACTCACCGTTGAAGGAAATGGCTGTGGGATCATTTTCGGCTCATCCCTACGTGCTGCTCGTCTCCGGACCATCATCTCTGGCCAAAATGGCTCTCACACTTTGTTCCTTCATGATGTGTTTTAGAGCTGCAGGCAGCCAGTCGTCGGTGTCCCAAAATATCCAACACAAGGCTCCCGGATGACCTGGAAGGGAAGTCTGTCGGTTTAGCCTGTTTATTGGGAACGACAGTGGGAATTTAATGGGCTGAGACGTTCCAATGAAAGACGTTGCTTTTTATTTAGCAGCTCTAACAGCTGCTTCCACCACAACCGGATCTCCGCCTGTTGCTTGAGACAAATTGGAGTTGATGTGCAAATTTCCATTTTCTGCCCCCCCAGTTTCCTGCTGGGGGGGGGGGTAATTAGTTAGCGGAGCTCTCAGGTGGCTCCAGGATCTGTCTGGATGAGAAGTGATGGCCTGGGACCTTCAGAACACGCTCACGTGCACAACCAGAGTGGACCAGGCAGCAATGTTCCCAAGCTCAATACATAAACAAACAAACAAATAAACAAAGGACACTCGGGTGTTTCACCTGTTGACCATCTGAGCGCGGTTAAGTGCTGAGATGTCAAAGATGGCGGACGGATGTGAGCAGAAACTCGAAAACCAACGAGAATATCGATAAAATCAACTTTGAAATCTCAAACTCTCAATATTGTTGTTTTAAACTCTTAAGCTGGCAGGCGAGTCAAAAACCTGATTCATTCTTTTATGTAGAACCAAGCCGCCCGCCCTGAATGCACCACGCTGCGGTTCCAGTGTGTGTGTGTGTGTGTGTGTGTGTGTGTGGGGGGGGGGGGGGGGGGGGGGGGGGGGGCATTAATCCCAAAACATTGTCTGAATTCCAGCACTTTTGTACTGATAGTCCTGATTGGACCGGTTACTGGACACTTTGGGGATGGTTGACATTTCCCTCTCTCTCTCCCCCTCTCTCCCTCTCCCTCGCTCTCTCTCTCTCGCTGCGTGTGCGTGAGTGAACGCGCGTGTGTGTCGCCTCTCCACAGCCCTCTCTCTCCTCCGGAGCAGCGGCGCGCATCACCTCCGCCTGCGCCTCCGTGTCGGTGCTGTTTCGCGCCCGCACACGCTCGCAGGGCTGCACGTTGCCTCGACGGTGCTCCCCCCCGGCATTCCAGCAGCCGCCCCCCACCTCTGGTCCCTCTCATGCCGCCGGAGTGGCGCTGGACGCGGGCAGGTTCGTGAGCGAGCGAGCGAGCCGATGAACATGGCGTTTATTGGGGACGCGGACCCGTTCACCGCAGCGATCCCCGCCACCAAAGTTGAGCTGACGGTTTCCTGCAGGTGAGTAGATGACGGACACGCGTCTCACATGTTTCATGCGTGAGGGGGGGTCGCCGCGGGGCTGTCCCCTCCAGAGGTGGACGCAGTGGAGAGGAACAGCAGAACTCTGGAATACACCCGCTGGTGTCCCGGGGTTCGGCTGCCAAATCCCGTCATTTGGGTTTAAAGGTGGTTGGAGGGAATCCCGTTGACGTGCGTGTATGATGCGACCCCTCAGCCGTGCGCACGCACCGCGATTCTCCATAAACTACTGTTGGAAGGATGTTGTGCACGACCGGGTTAAGATGAGCGTTGGCTTCAGATCTTTCTCCATGCAAGCCTCCGTTACCATGGTGGAGATGTTGGAGCGTTTGGGATGAGAATGGGCCTGATGTTAGAGGTTGTTGGGGAGATCTTCATTTCTTCCCAAACATCTGCTGCTACACACCAGAGTGTTGCCGGATTCTTCTTTTATTTGAGGGTGAAATGAAGCCCCGAGATGTCTGGTCTTTGTGAAGGCATCTCTGGAATAACGTGTGATCCCCAACATTCCCCTGGAACGCCTCAGCTCTCTATGGTCGGCTTCCTGATGCCGTATATTGTAGCACATCTATGCATCTGCTTCTACATAAGAGGAGCTGAACATATGGATGATGCGTAGTGATGAAGCACGGCGGCGTTTGCTTCCTGTGTCTCGTCACATTCCCGGGAGAGCAGCGGCTCTTTGGCCAATTTCATTTTGTTGCTTTTTATGAGCTGGGGAGGCGTAAAACATGTAAAACAGCGGAGCAGGGCTGAGGTGCCGTCTGTGGCGTGCTGCTTTTCCCAGCCACACTTGACACGATCCGTCCCTCCCACCAGCCCCGGCTGCACTCAGCCGGCAGCACAAATCCCAGTTAGAAATTTCCCAGCGCCTCAGAGGAGGAGCGGGAATATCCCTTCCAGACAGCAGCTCCACCAGCTCCTGCTCCTCCAGGGAGTCCAGATGAGCCTTGTGATTCTGATGAACAATTTCCTGGAAACGTTTCAGTATTGATTTAGTATTTAAAGTAGCGCTAAGACATAAAAGGAAACGTGGAAATGCGTTCCCCCATCTGCCCGTCTCCCATCCAGCTCCGAGACCGTTTGAGAGTGATGCACAACGGCAGCGAGGAGAGACTGGAAGTGGGAATAACAGGAGCATCCCCATCAGCATAGCCAAGCTTTAAGGGCGTAGAACCATATATATATAGCTGTTATTTTTTGTTTGGGTGAGGTTCTAACCCAGTAATCTGGACCCGTGCAGCTTTGGATCCATTTGCTCCCTGTTTTTGAGGATGAGCTCTTCTCATTTTCTCATAAATGAGCCAATTGTGGTTATTTTAGAGAGCCTGAGTGCCTGACCCAAAACCAGATGTGTGAAGAGCAGAAATCTTTCAGATGTTCCTGTGAGAGCTTCTTTATGGAGTCCTAGCGGCACGCTTCATTGATTTCATGCCTTATCATTAGCGTGCTAGTTATGAAGAGCACATCTCAGCCTGTGAAATGAGCTGCATAAAGACTTTGCTGCCTCAGGAGGAGCTTTGGAGAGCAAAAAAAATGAAAATCTTTTTTCCTCTTAAGCTCGGGCGCTTAAGGAAATCCCCATCACGTACTGAGGTGATGAGGTTAAACCGAATTAGAAAATCAGTGAGGTGCTAATGTGCTGTGCAAGCCCTGCGGCTGGTTGGGAATTCTGGGTTTCCGAGTCCTTCCCTGCCTCTTCTGTTCTGGAACGCCGCGCTCATTCCGAGCGTCCACACGTGGGTGGTGTGATGTTCCCACATTGGTGTCTGTTCCTGCGGAGCTCCTGAAGCGTTCATCCTGGATGGATCCCACCTTTGAGAGACAGCTCTCCTTCACTCAACACATCCCAGTGGCGTCCAGCCGAGCGGCCCCCGCCCCTCCGTGTGGCGCTTCCTAATGGACACCAGCGGAAGGTTGGTTCATCCCGGTTTGCTGGTCAGCCGGTCTCAGTGGTCCACCAGGAGAGATAGCCGCGACCTTTGGGCACAAAAGGTCGGACGCGTATCCCGTCGAAGAATTGATGTGTTGAGATGTGGCTGTATTGAAGCCGGGCGCCCCCCTGCTGGGAGGCGGGTCGATGTGTCACAGCCGATGTGGCACTTTGCACCAGGACGGTGAAGAAAGAGACAGAAAGAGCCGGATCAGCATCTCCAGAACCACATTAGGCTCCTTTCACCCGCACATTTAACCAAAACCTCCCCCTTTCTCACCTTCACGGGCCCAAATGGGAAGTTTTCTCCACGGAACCGTTAAAATCCACATTTAAACAACAATTGAAGCCTTCGCACGTGTGTTGTGCCCCTGTTTAGTGCCGCGGGTCCACGGGCAGCGTCAGGACGGTGTGGATCCACACAGAACCGGAACAGCGAGATGAGACCATCGGGATCGTCTGAAGCGTTTCTGCCCTTAACGAGCAGCCAAATCAGACCGTTTAAAGATCCAGTGGTTTTCTAATCTTCCCGTCTCGCCTCTGAAGGACAAAGTCGTGTTCAGACCCAGTTTTAACGAAACGAAGTGAAGTGAGATGAAACAGTTCCCACTTGTAGCTTCGTATCTTTGCTGTGGCCTTAATAATGGGCCCGGTCCTGCTGGGGGGTCACGCTGAGCAGCAGCTGCATAATGAGCATTAAGGGGCGGGGGCCTAATTAGGGCACCGCCAGCGACCGTGGCCCCCACCTGCTCACCTGAGAGCACTCGCGTGTCTCCGGTGCATTAATGCCCCCCCCCCCAAACGCCTCTGCTTTCATCTTCTGCACAGACAATTTCCCCCATCTAAACGGGGACGGAGGACAGATCTGAAGACGCGTTGATTAGCTTGTTTGATGCCTTTCTGCCGGGCACAAAACAGGAAGTGGCGAGTTCGCTTTGAGCTTCAAATAAGCCACCAATTTTAGACTTAATGTCCTGGCTGGAAACACAATAATGTCGTCTGCAGGCTCGGGAACGCTGGGAGGAATTTCAGGCAGATCTGAGGCTTCGGCTCTCTGAGACGTGTGATTCCTGTCCACCGTTGCCCGCTAGCATCAGCTTCATCAGCTTCATCAGCTTCATCAGCTTCATCAGCTTCATCACCTTCATCAGCTTCATCAGCTTCATCAGCTTCATCAGCTTCATCACCTTCATCAGCTTCATCAGCTTCATCAGCTTCATCACCTTCATCAGCTTCATCAGCTTCATCAGCTTCATCAGCTTCATCACCTTCATCAGCTTCATCAGCTTCATCAGCTTCATCACCTTCATCAGCTTCATCACCTTCATCACCTTCATCAGCTTCATCAGCTTCATCAGCTCCATCACTTCATCACCTTCATCAGCTTCATCACCTTCATCAGCTTCATCAGCTTCATCACCTTCATCACCTTCATCAGCTTCATTTGTTTCATCAGCTTCATCAGCTTCATCAGCTTCATTTGCTTCATCACCTTCATCAGCTTCATCAGCTTCATCACCTTCATCAGCTTCATCAGCTCCATCAGCTTCATCACCTCATCAGCTTCATTTGTTTCATCAGCTTCATCAGCTTCATCAGCTTCATTTGCTTCATCACCTTCATCAGCTTCATCAGCTTCATCACCTTCATCAGCTTCATCAGCTCCATCAGCTTCATCACCTTCATCAGCTTCATTTGCTTCATCACCTTCATCACCTTCATCACCTTCATCAGCTTCATCACCTTCATCACCTTCATCAGCTCCATCAGCTTCATCACCTTCATCACCTTCGTCAGCTCCATCAGCTTCATC
Source organism: Takifugu flavidus (assembly GCF_003711565.1). NCBI lineage: Eukaryota > Metazoa > Chordata > Actinopteri > Tetraodontiformes > Tetraodontidae > Takifugu > Takifugu flavidus. Next base: position 9,290,583 of record NC_079532.1, read on the forward strand.
ACCTTCATCACCTTCGTCAGCTCCATCAGCTTCATCACTTCATCAGCTCCATCAGCTTCATCACCTTCATCACCTTCATCATCTTCATCAGCTTCATCCCTTCATCACCTTCATCAGCTTCATCAGCTTCATCACCTTCATCACTTCATCAGCTTCATCAGCTTCATCACCTTCATCACCTTCATCATCTTCATCAGCTTCATCACCTTCATCACCTTCATCAGCTTCATCAGCTTCATCATCAGCTTCATCATCACCTTCATCACCTTCATCATCTTCATCAGCTTCATCACCTTCATCATCAGCTTCATCAGCTTCATCACTTCATCACCTTCATCAGCTTCCACGGGCCCGTCGTCCCCGAGTGGCAGCGACGGCTCTTTTAATTTCTAATGTTGCTCAACAAACGAGCGCGTGTGGAGAATCCGCTCTTCCTCTCGTCCATGTCAGGAAAAGCTGCCGCGTGGCATCATTATCTTGTTTTTAAACCAAACCACATACTTCTTAAAACCGTATTATTTCATTTTTCCCTGTTTCTGGTTGTTAATGCCCAGATTCTTCCCTTTGTTGAGGTTTTTTTTGCCATATTTCCTTCTTGGAGACTGGAGACTTTTAAAATATGGAGAATGCCGATGGCCACGTTCCAGTTCCTCCGCTCAGAAAGTGTCTGTTGGTTTGTGGAGGCATCGAGAGGCCCTGAAGAAGAATGATCAGTGATCCACTTTCCTTTAATCCAGCAGAGGGTGGGTGAGGAAAGATGCAAACCTATTAAAGCGAGGCTGACACGCAGGAGTTGCTGGAGACGTCTGGATGAATACGCTGTAATCAGAGACTTTGGAAGCACGGACTGGGCCATGCTGATGCTGGATAGTTAATTATTAGGCCTCATGGTGCTTAAATTGATGAGCGATTGATTGACAGAGTGCATAAATGGCTCCCTGATTACACTGAAATCAACCAAATAAGCCGAGCCAGTGTGATGGACACGATAGGATGGAAATAGCCCACTTTATTCAATTAAATCAGATAAAGCATCAAAAGGCGCAGACGTCTTTTGCTGTTCCACGAGGAAACGGATGAAAGTTTTAAAAGTTGTGGAGAAACGGACTCGTCGGCCGTTAAACACTTTGCTGGCTGTGACGTCAGGTGGTTTTTGGCAGCGACGCTAATCGACCAAATCAATATTTAACAGCTTCTTTCCGCAGCTGCCTGATGCTCTGGGATTAAAGCCTCTGCTGGTATCAGCAGCTCCAGGTAGCAGCAGCACGCTGTGGTCGGCAGCGATACGGCGCCGCTCATCCGCCTTTGAACCGGAGCCTTTGGGTTTATCGCGGCCGTCAGGGAGGTGCAGCCCGGCCCACCAGGGTTGCCAGGTGGGGCTTTTCCCCCTCAGTTAACACGCGCCGCCGTCCTGTCTCTGGACGAAGGGTTAGCATTATTGGATGCACTGCTCACAGCAAACCGAGCGTGAGAAGATCGTTGGGCGTCCAGAGAGGCTGCTCAGGTGCCTCGGCGGCGGATTGATCCCAACAGCTCCGAGTTTTCTTTAAGACTCAATTGGCCTCATTGATCAGGCGTTATCTCCCAGCAGGAAGAGCCGGAGCTTCATTACCGGGCTTCTCTGAGGGGACGTCTGTTCGATCTGAGGCTGCGGCTCCGCGGGCCCTGGCGCTGGGCTGCCCCCCCCCCCCCTCCCCCCGGGGGCCTAAATGTCACGTCAGTCAGAAACATGTGACCAGAAGGCTGATGCTCGTCGATGCTAACGCTAACGCGTCATTGTTGAGCTTGTTGGACCTGTTCGAGTGTCCTCAGAGGTTCATGAGACGAAGACGAGTCCAAAAGGTCCAAAAACAAACATGTAACAACCTCTGAGGTGCTGCCACCCACCATATTTGTCACGATAAGGCTAAATATTGATTTGATATTGATCAGATGTGTTTTAATATCGTTATATAATAGAAGCACCTTCATTTGTCCAATTAAAAACAGCAGCTGCTGATGGACGCAGCCTCCTCTTCCAGCCCCGGAACGCCGCGTGTGTTGGCCCGGTTCTTCCAGATGGAAACCCCCCTTTTCCTCCTCTCGTGCCCCCGCTGCCGTGCTGAGGTGGCTGTGATGTCACTGGTGGGACTTCAAATGTAATTCTGCTGTTGAGGGGGGAGCGCTCTCCTAAATGTTTGATAGACTACACGGCACTCTGCTCACGGCGCCCCGACACTCCGGCGCCGCCCAGGTGGAGACACGTGGAGACACGTGGAGACACGTGGAGAGAGCTTTTTAAGGAGCCGCTCGGCTCCACCGGAGCAGGTGGACGCCCCCCCGGGGGGCATGGATCAGACGGAGGCTGCCCCCTCCTGATGAGCACGTGCAGCTCATACCCCCGCACAGGCTCTCAGATGGTAGATCCATCATCCATCATCCATCCATCATCCATCCATCCATCCATCCACCCACCCATCCATCCATCCACCCACCCACCCACCCACCCATCCATCATCCATCCATCCACCCATCCATCCACCCATCATCCATCCATCATCCATCCATCCATCCACCCACCCATCCATCCATCCACCTCACCCACCCATCCATCCATCCACCCACCCATCCATCCACCCATCCATCCACCCATCCATCCACCCATCCATCCATCCATCCATCCACCCACCCATCCATCCACCCATCCATCCACCCATCCATCCACCCATCCATCCACCCACCCATCCATCCACCCACCATCCACCCTCCATCCATCCACCCCCCATCCCACCCATCCATCCATCCACCCACCCACCCACCCATCCATCCACCCACCCATCCATCCATCCATCCATCCATCCATCCATCCATCCACCCACCCATCCATCCATCCATCATCCATCCACCCATCCATCATCCATCCATCATCCATCCATCATCCATCCATCCATCCACCCACCCATCCATCCATCCACCCACCCACCCATCATCCATCCACCCACCCATCCATCCACCCATCCATCCACCCATCCATCCACCCATCCATCCATCCATCCATCCACCCACCCATCCATCCACCCATCCATCCACCCATCATCCACCCATCCATCCATCCATCCATCCACCCACCCATCCATCCACCCATCCATCCACCCATCCATCCATCCCCCCCACCATCCTCCACCCATCCATCACTCCATCCATCCATCCCTCCATCCACCCACCCATCCATCCACCCATCCATCCACCCATCCATCCATCCACCCATCCATCCACCCATCCATCCATCCCCCACCCACCCACCCATCCATCCACCCCACCACCCATCCACCATCCATCCATCCATCCATCCATCCATCCACCCCCCACCCACCCATCCATCCATCCACCCATCCATCCATCATCCATCCATTATCCATCCATCCATCATCCATCCACCCACCCATCCATCCATCCATCCATCCATCCATCCATCATCCATCCATCCTCACTCCTGCACACCTCTCAGTTGTTCAGCCAGTCAGAAACTCATCCCTGAACACGATGAGGCCGGATTCCATCACTGTTTAGGCTCTGAAAGCTGGGCAGGCGCCAGTGGGCGTGGCCTGACAGCGAGGCAGTGGAGCGTGGCGTTCTACCATCTGTGCCACACCGGGATCAGCACAACACGAGTGCCTGATCTAGATACATCACTAGCCATCAGCGGCTCCGCGACGCTGCCTGCTTGTCATCCAGAACAGGACGGGCGACAGAACGCTCACCCCGCAGCGTGCACGACAGCGCACGTCTCTCGTCCGCTCCGTCTGTTGGCGGCGCGCAATATGCACAAAGTCACGCCGCTGCAGTTATCGCGCCTTTGCTGTGCACTTTTAAGAGCGCTGCGTGCACGTTGGCGTGCTGAAAGGTGCTTTGTTCTGTCGCACTGTCAATAAATAAACAAACACTGAAACATTTCTGCCGTATCGTTCCAACTTCATATCTGTAGCTTTCAAACTGTAACTGCAGTAATCAGAACATCGAGGCTCTCGACGCTTCCGGATCCTCAGCCAATCAGATCCACTCATCTAAAAGCTCCTTTTCCTGCACGCGGGCGCCATCAGAACCACGTGTGTCGTGTGTGGTGGCGTGTTCGGTTGGTGAGGGTTATTTTTGCTTTGAGTGTCCCTGCCGCCATTTACACCTCCTCTGCTCAGCTGGGAATGAGGAGCCGTGTCAGCGCCACCTCGCCACGCTCGCCGCGTCTTCACGTTTTGTGTTACACGCTTATAAAGAATCGGACGCTCCGGCTGGTGTTTCCCTGCTGGTGACGAGGCCGCGCTCGTATCGCTCTTGGGCCGCGCCATGAAAGCTTTATAGGCATTTAATGCTGCACTTGGCAGCAGCCGAGACGGCGAGGGAGCGACTCTTTAGCGTCCTCCTCGCCGTCCTCCCTGCTGCTCCGGAGGCCTGGACGCCGTTGACAGATTCCCTTCCTTGAGTTGGCCTCTTGTCTTCCTTTTCCAGGGGCCTTGTTGGTCTTTTTGGATTGGATTGGAGAACGTCTGTGGGGCGTCTGTGGGACGTCTGTGGGGCGTCTGTGGGACGTCTGCTCCGTGTTGGTTTGGGCTCCTGCAACAGGCTAAAACTGCCATCGGTTAGGGTCAAGGGAGCTTGGTGGCACACGGGGATGCAAAAATAAGCCCTCTCCCCCTCTCTCTCCTCCCTCTCACCCTCTCCCCTCCCTCCTTCCCATCTTCCCCTCTCTCCCCCTCTCTCTCCCCCTCTCTCCCCCTCTCCCTCCCCCCCTCTCCCCTCCCTCCCTCCCTCCCTCCCTCTCTCCCCCTCTCCCTCCCTGCTGTCCCTTTTTTATATCTCTCCATCTTGTGTTACAGGAACCTGCTGGACCGAGACACCTTCTCCAAATCTGATCCAAGTAAGTTCCCACTAGAAGAGAATCTCATCCTGAACATGGACACCAGCTCCCAGCAGCAGCAACACAAATGTACAGTGTCAGCGTGCACACACACACACACACACACACACACACATGTACATTGCAACGGCCGTGTGATTCAGTAGACATTTGCATATGTCAGTGTTCATCAGTGTTCTTTGCTACAAACCTGAGATCCAGATCACCCCCCCCCCCCCCCCCACACACACACACACACACACCACACACACACACACCACACACACACACACTGGGCTGTGTTGACAGCAGGGATTCAGTCTGGCAACTGGTCCGGTGGATTTTAAAGGTCCAGTCTGCTGTGATATTGTGTCGGCTTCTGTTTCCTGGAGAGAGAAACTGACTTCCTGCTTTAGGTTCCCTCGGTTGATTTAAGGGACCCACAGGTGTCTCAGGGACCCACAGGTGTCACAGGGACCCACAGGTGTCACAGGGACCCACAGGTGTCTCAGGGACCCACAGGTGTCACAGGGACCCACAGGTGTCTCAGGGACCCCCAGGCGTCTCAGGGACCCCCAGGTGTCTCAGGGACCCACAGGTGTCTCAGGGACCCACAGGTGTCTCAGGGACCCACAGGTGTCACAGGGACCCACAGGTGTCTCAGGGACCCCCAGGCGTCTCAGGGACCCACAGGCGTCTCAGGGACCCCCAGGCGTCTCAGGGACCCACAGGCGTCTCAGGGACCCACAGGCGTCTCAGGGACCCACAGGCGTCTCAGGGACCCACAGGTGTCTCAGGGACCCACAGGCGTCTCAGGGACCCACAGGTGTCCAGTCACTCTAGTAGCAGAACATCTGTCAGCATCTGCATTTTTTATTTTAATTTGCACCTATTCGGTTTGTCTGGAACTCGCTCGGCCACCGTAGCAATGCTAGCGTGCCCACTCCAGACCATCCGGACCCTCCTGACCCTCTGGACCCTCCAGAGCCTCTGGACCCTCCAGACCCTCCAGACCCTCCTGGTTCACATGGATAACGCATTGGTAAACACATGGATAGTGCTGGTAGTAACCCTAACCCTATCCATGTGCTATCCATGCTCTATCCATGTGCTATCCATGTGTTATCCATGCGCTATCCATGTGTTATCCATGCGCTATCCATGCGCTATCCATGTGTTATCCATGTGCTATCCATGCGCTCTCCATGTGTTATCCATGCGCTATCCATGCGCTATCCATGTGCTATCCATGTGTTATCCATGCGCTATCCATGTGTTATCCATGTGTTATCCATGTGCTATCCATGTGTTATCCATGCGCTATCCATGTGTTATCCATGCGCTATCCGTGTGTTATCAATGCGCTCTCCATGTGCTATCCATGTGCTATCCATGCGCTATCCATGTGCTATCCATGTGCTATCCATGCGCTCTCCATGTGCTATCCATGTGCTATCCATGTGCTATCCATGCGCTATCCATGTGCTATCCATGCGTTCTCCATGTGCTATCCATGTGTTATCCATGCGCTATCCATGTGCTATCCATGCGCTCTCCATGTGCTATCCATGTGCTCTCCATGTGCTATCCATGTGCTATCCATGTGCTATCCATGGATAACACACTCTGACAGTCCTCCAGAAATAAACCTGACAGGAGAAAAATAGAATCAGAGTAGAAATCCGTGTATTTGTCATTCAGGAGTCAGGTTGGATTTTCCTCCAGTGTTTCCGGAACATCCATCCGTGCCTCCACCGGGATGGTCCATAAAGGCGGGAATAGTGAAGGAGCGCATAATTGATGAGGGGCAACAGTGGTTGGGAGGAGCTTCCTGCCCTCTCCAACGTTTATGCAGGGAGGCACTTGTGCTGCGTCTGTCTGCGCTCTGCTGACAGCACCGGCCCAGTCACATGGCATTAGAGCGCTTCAGCAGCGCTGCACGCGCACGTGCACACGCACGCGCACACGCACGTGCACGCGCCAGCCCTGGGGCCGCCTCACGCACCGTGTTCATATGAGCTTCTGAAGCCGGACAACAATCCAACCTTCCTGTTGTGCGTACGGTTGTGCATGTTTGAACCTGTGAATCTGCAGGATCCAAACATTGTGGGCGTCGCCTCCATCCGTCCTGCGTCACCGTCGTCCTTCCCTCCTCCTCCGCCCGACGGTCGGATGGAGGCCTTGCTTTCACCTGCACGTGACCGCCCTGTCGGACGCTCTTCCTCCGTGCATCTGCGCTCGCCATCATGTAGGGCGTCATGCGTGCACAGGTGTGCAGCACCGGCTCACGTTAGCAGGATCCATCAGCTGTCGTCTCGTTAGCTGGTTGTGCAATTAGCGCTAACGTGAGTCACCTCAGGCAGAGGTGCTAACGGGTTAGCGGGGCTAATAATGCTACCAACACCCCCCCCCCCACAGTACAATAATGGACCTAAATCTGAGTGATGGTCATTAATTAAAGATCCACTTTTGATCTGACACATCACAAAGAATTTCAAATCGATGGCTAAATATTTTATTGCGTGAACAGGGATGTTAATATGTTAAAATATGGGGAAAATGCAAATATTACCGGAGCTGTTGCTGAGCAGAAGCCTCATTAAGCCTGATTAAAACTCAGCGATGGCGCCGCTGGCGTGGCCGCTCGTCGTTGCTCAGGTGGAAACAGTCGTGTTTGAAGCTTTTTCTCCACGTCAGGACGATCCGGCTGCACGAAACAGGATTTTCCATGTTCCTGCTGCTGGAGCCTCCACATGCTGCAGCATTCCTCCCCCTCTGTGACACTTGTGAAAGAGCCCCGCCTTTCCCCAGTTAATGGGATTATTCCCAGCGTTGCTCTTCCCGTTTCACCGGTACGTAAACACGGACCCAGTCCCAGCTCTTCGTGGCCATGCCAGTCTCCATCTGGGACACGTGTGAAGCTAAAGGCCGCTGATGGTCGTGTGCTGCTAAACACTCCCGAGTCTCCGTCAGATGGAGACGTTCCAAGGTCGTTGGGGACTTTCCTCCTCTCACAGCCTTATCGTCCGGCTCCGCTTCCTCCTGGGAAAGATCATCATGCTGCAAGGCAACATTCCAGTGACATTTAATTAGGAACTCTTCTCCAGATGAACAACAGGCTCTGAGCCCATTTTCAGTGGCGCTTGTTCCCGAATCCTCATCAATCATCCCTCTAACCCGTCTTTCCTCCTCTGATCCCACAGTCTGCGTGTTGTACACTCAAGGAATCGCCAACAGAGAGTGGAGGGAGGTGAGTCCAGGATCCTGGCTGCTACCCTGACCCTGACCCTGACCCTGACCCTAACCCTAACCTAACCCTAACCCTGACCCTGACCCTAACCTAACCCTGACCCTGACCCTGACCCTGACCCTGACCCTGACCCTAACCCTGACCCTGACCCTAACCCTGACCCTGACCCTAACCCTGACCTGACCCTAACCCTACCCCTAACCCCTAACCACTAACCCTGACCCTGACCCTGACCCTGACCCTGACCCTAACCCTAACCCTAACCCCTAACCCTACCCCTAACCCTAACCCTAACCCTAACCCTAACCCTGACCCTGACCCTAACCTAACCCTAACCCCTAACCCTAACCCTACCCCTAACCCCTAACCCTAACCCTGACCCTGACCCTAACCTAACCCTACCCCTAACCTAACCCTGACCCTACCCCTAACCCTAACCCTAACCCTGACCCCTAACCCTAACCCTAACCCTGACCCTGACCCTGACCCTAACCTAACCCTACCCCTAACCCTGACCCTGACCCTAACCCCTAACCCTAACCCCTAACCCTGACCCTAACCCCTAACCCCTGACCCTGACCCTAACCCTAACCCTAACCCTAACCCTGACCCTGACCCTGACCCTGACCCTGACCCTAACCCTGACCCTGACCCTGACCCTGACCCTAACCCTGACCCTAATCCTAACCCTAACCCTAACCCCTAACCTAACCCTGACCCTGACCCTGACCCTTACCCTGACCCTAACCCTAACCCTAACCCTGACCCTGACCCTGACCCTTACCCTGACCCTAACCCTAACCCTGACCCTTACCCTGACCCTAACCCTAACCCTGACCCTGACCCTGACCCTTACCCTGACCCTGACCCTGACCCTGACCCTGACCCTGACCCTGACCCTGACCCTAACCTAACCTAACCCCTAACCACACAGGTCGGTGTCCGCTCACACAGCTTCTGTTGACCTCTCTTTCCTACAGTTTGGCAGGACGGAGGTCATCGACAACACCCTCAACCCCGACTTTGTCCGTAAATTTATTCTGGATTACTTCTTCGAGGAGAGGCAGAACCTCCGCTTTGACCTGTGAGTTTAATCCACTTCTGGGTGTTTTTGCTGCTCCGTGTCTGAAATATTCATGTGGGCACAGAAGGAGAGACCTGGAATAAAACACCCTTTTCCTGCCACTTCAATCATTCCAGCTTCTCCATTTGTATTGGTCCCATTCACACACCATTGGGAAAGTCCAGGAATGACTGGAATTGTTGGGATATTTTCCCTGAGCAGCAGTTCTGCCCACCTGCTGGGCCTGAGCGGCACCACGACCTGTTTGTGAGCACGAACAGGATATTCTGGGGCCTTGGGGCCCGTTCTCCCTCCGTTTCCTTTTGGCACGTTCTCGCCTGAATCTTTACACTTCATTAGTTTGGCTTGAAGGTCACTGTTGCTTGACCAAGTGCATTTTCCACAACTCATAATTCCTGCTCGTTTTCATGTAAATGTCAGAGGGAAAATGATGAAACTGGTGCTAAAAGGTCAAACGTTCCGGACAAACGCGGGGCCTCGTGACCAGATCTGGCCGATCCGTTCAGAACTGGTGCCTTAAATCACAGCCATCAGGGCAGATCCTGCAGATGGTTTGATCCTCCTCAGCTCAGGTGGGATCTCTGGGTCAGAAGAGCAGCTCCTTTATCCCAGTGATTCTAGTCTGGCGCTCGGGTCCATTAAAGAAAGGCGGATCTCTTGTCTTCTGTTGGATCAGTTGGATCAGAGAAGAAATCTGTCTGTAATAACAGGTTTTATAAGATAGCAAGTAACAGAATAAACGTCCACATGAGCAACGTTTATTTCCTTCTGCAGGATTAAAGGTCAGGCTGTCCAGGTCGTTATGCTAACCTGTGCCTGTCGGGGGGCGACAGGCTGCTCACCGGGGTCGCAGAGGTGGCGCTCAGGTCAGAGGTGACTCTCAGGTCAGAGGTGACGCTCAGGTCAGAGGTGACTCTCAGGTCAGAGGTGACGCTCAGGTCAGGAGTGACGCTCAGGTCAGGGTGACGCTCAGGTCAGAGGTGACTCTCAGGTCAGAGGTGGCGCTCAGGTCAGAGGTGGCGCTCAGGTCAGAGGTGACTCTCAGGTCAGAGGTGACTCTCAGGTCAGAGGTGACTCTCAGGTCAGAGGTGGCGCTCAGGTCAGAGGTGACTCTCAGTCAGAGGTGACGCTCAGGTCAGAGGTGACTCTCAGGTCAGGAGTGACGCTCAGGTCAGAGGTGGCGCTCAGGTCAGAGGTGACACTTAGTGTCCACGGCAACGTTACAGGAAGTGACGCATGTCATGAAATTAGGCATGTTTGACTACACTGAGACACACACACCCACACACACACACCACACACACACACACACACACCCACACTCACACACACACCCACACACACACCCCCACACACACATACACACACCCACACACACACATACACCCACACACCCCCCCCCCCCCACACACACACACCCACACCCCACACACACACACCCCACCCCACACACACACACACGTCGTTTCTCAGGTTTTCCAGGGCAGATCCAGAGCTTTCTGCCCCCTCTCCTCAGTCTTGGCCTGAGTTCCTGCTGCAGCCCTTTATTACCTCCTTCTCACACTTACACTTGGCAATTAATTTCCCTCCAGGGGGGCAGATAGTCCAGCCCCCTCCTCCTTTACCAGAAGACCCCAAAGCCACTGCACAGATCTGTGCACCTACAATCCCGTTTTTCCAGTGCGGCCTGTGTTCACCGCTGGCTCAGTCGTGCCGGAGCCTCAGGAGTTATTGCATCACAGCAGGCTTGGGTCTCACTCTCTGCTCCGGCTCATCAGCGCACGGGTCAAACGGGCCAAACGGGCTCCCAGGTTATTTCTGCTCCCCGACAGACACTTACAGATTCAAGAGAAATCCTGTTGGACCCGGAGACCGTTCAGAGTGACATCATTCACACGTGTGTGTGTGGGTGTGTGTGTGTGTGTGTGTGTGTGTGTGTGTGGGTGAACATGTAAACAGGCCATCACACACACATCAGTGGTGTGTTTCTTCTCCCTCTTCCTCCGACTGTCGTTCTCATTATTAAATGAGCTCGTATGAATCATTCATGGCGGTTTGGCAGTGACGGGGGCAGGAGGGCGAATAGAACATGAGGCACACCTGTGCTTCTGCCCCCGGCGCGTTGCAGCGCGTTTCTGTGCTCGTATGGAATATCATTAAGCTGTGGTTGGTCCCGAGCCACCGCACACGCGGGTGCTCCCAGTGTCGTTGCATCGATATATAGATTTATATATGTTTAGGTTTGTGTGGGTGTGTTAACCCTGGAGATCCCCGCACGGCTCTGGGCTTGGAAGGAGCCTTTATTAAAGACGGGGTGTATCTTTGTAATTATGCCGCTAAAATAAGGGAGAAAAGTCTGTTCTGTCTGCACTAATGCCTCCAACGGAATGTGAGGAGATGCGGTGCATCGATCTGATGCTGACGCCACCTCCAGAGGCGGTTCTGAGGAATGCAGAAGTACATGCTGATGCTAATGGAATAGCATTTTCCTTAGCGGCCACCGACAGCCCTGGTGGTTATAAACCAGTATAAATAGGCAATTTGAATTGGAAACTAATCTTTAGGAAAGTGTAGAACCGAGATCTTCGGGTAACTGTCACCAGCAGCTCCATTCAGCATCAAACCGCACCAGCGAAGCCTTTGGGGCCACGACGGGCGCAGCTCCCTCAAACACGGACGTCTCCGCTGCAGGATCAGCAGAGAAGAAGCAGGAGGAGCAGCGTTGGTCCCACTGATGTGGATGCTGACAGCGCGTCAGCCTCAGATCTGCTCTGATGTCCCGTCTCTCCTCTCCCCGCAGGTACGATCTGGACTGCAAGAGCGACAACCTCTCCAAGCACGTGAGTGACCCCTTTACCTGCGCTGTAGAACAATCAGTCACGCATTCATGGACGTTGGTTCCAGGACAATATCGGCCTGATTTCAGCCGGAGTCACATCGGTCTCCCGTGAGACCTTTGTTGCCTTTGGTTGTGGTCTCGCCCCCGTTCCCCCCCGTTCGCCCCCGTTCCCACCACGAGCAGGAACAACAGTCCTCCTGCGTGTCCTTGTTCAGCCATAACTTGATTTCATGCCTCTGAGTCCTGATTTTGCAGCCACATCCTTCCCGTTCAGCTCAGGAGGTCCCAGCTGCAGCAGCTCTGCTCCAGCTTCCTCCAGACTCCAGCGCTGGTGCGTGGTCGTTGCCGTCCCCTGGTTTATTTAGCCCCGGCCCCTGCACGCCCCGGAGCTCCTTCTGAGAGGTCTGAGCAATGCGAGCGACGCATGGATGCCTCCTGTCACAGCCGTGGATGTGTGGGATCAGAGATCTGATGGCTTCTCTGTCCACTCGCCCTCTTGTCACACAACTTCCAGCGTCTCCCCGACGGCTTCAGGGGCACCGCTGCAGAAGGCTTCTTCCTCCAGTCACAACAGATGTTTTTCCGGTGCCATATGGCTTCTTTACCTTCCTCTGCTGTGGCTGCAGGGCGTGCGCGTGCACAGGCAGAGCCTATAGGAAGCACTGTTGATGTGCACCATCGGCTGCTCTACAGTTTACTCCTCCTTTCTTGCTCTGTGGATGAATTCCCCACGAGCTCAAAAGGCTCATGAGGTCCAATTTTACACAGTTTAACACACTTTTAATCAACTTTAATCACCGTCAGCCGTGTTTATTTCATCAGGGGGAGAGCAAGTGTGCACAGAACCGTTCCCCTGGAATAGGAAATAGAGATGAGATGATATTTTCCAGATGATTCCATGGTTAATCCAGGCAGCAGTGGAATGTCAGCCGCTCTGGAGGCTGTGAAGATTGATCCAAGTTAATTACGTGGCTCCGTTCTAATCGAAGCATTGAGGATGAGGCAATAATGAAAGTGGGGGAAGTATTTCCCTCTAGTTCAGGCTGGTTTGGGGATCAATTCCCACAAAGTTAAAGCAGCGCACATTTCTTCACAGTGTTTTATCAGACCAGGCCGTTAGAACGGAGCTCTAATCTCCACATATTGATTTAACAAATGAACTAGTTTCCCGACATTAGCTGGTGAAGCCCCCGAAGTAAAGCGTGCATGAGCGAAGACGGGCGAGGACCGCGTGGCCCCAACATGGGCCCCAGTAGATGCTGCTGGACTGGAGTTATCTTTAGTTCTTCCTGAATATGCCCACTCAACCTGGTTGCTCCTCTTGCTGCACCACTGAGCCCCTGGGTCTGAACCATTCCAGCCACAGCAGGAGCAGGAGCTGGAGCTGGAGCTGGACCGGGGCCCTTCAGCGCCCTTCATCGCTGTCATGGCTTTGTTGTGAGACCGCGGTCGGGGGAGGAATTTGCTCAGCACCGGCAAAGATCTTTGGAGCAGCTTTCTGCCCGCCGGACTCAACACAACTCATCTGTCAAGTGCTTTCTCTCTCTCTCTCTCTCTCTCGCTCTCTCTCGCACACACACACACTCACACACACACACACACACTCACACACACACACGGACGGGCTCCAGTTTCACTCTTTGCCTCCAGTAAAGACTCAATAAACCCACTTTCTTGCCAGCCAAAGGCTGCTGCTCCCAAAACAGAATCCTTCCTTTTCCCCCTTCTTCAACAAGCTCTTTGGATCTTCATGTTAACTTGTTAAATGTTAAATCTTCATGTTAAATACTGACTGATTCTCTCCAAACCTGATCCACCAAACTAATTTCACACATTTTGTACACATAAATGACGGAGCAGGGTTGTGTGATTATGTTGAGCCGCCTACCCACAATGCACTTTGCCTCCCTTCCTTTAGATCCTAACTCAGTCGACTTTGCTTTCACACCACCAGAAACCTGCCCCAGGGTTCGCTTCACAAGAACTGTGTTTTTAAGAGAGTTGGAGGTCACTTGTTTGGTGTGAATCAGAATTTTAATGAGCTTTCACACCGCCCCAGAACCTCCAGAAACTGAGAATATCCAAGAAAATCAGTTAGTGGAGACACACACTAATTTCCATTTTTGTCAGGTCAAAACTGCATTAGCCATAAAATGTGATGCTTCTGTCTGTGAGCTTGTTTTAGCTTGTTTTTGCTTCACTGCTGTGTTTGCAGGACTTCCTGGGTCAGGCGTTCTGTACACTGGGAGAGATTGTTGGCTCCCTGGGTGGCCGCTTGGAAAAACCTTTAATGTAAGTAGTCCCCCCCACACACACACACACACTCACACACACGCCATCGAACAAACTCTTAATTAGAGCCTTATAATTACAAGCGAAGGGGCAAATGGCTTGTATTACATGTCTCTAATCAGACAGCCACCATCATTATGTGCCATGAAATGCTGTTTGGGATCGTGTTCTGATTTGAGCTTGTGTTCCAGTCAGTGGTGTGAAACAGAAATCAGCACGTTATTAAAGCTCGTCTGCCACAGTCGATGCTGCTGGAGCCTGAAGAAGCTGAGATGTTGGTGAAAGCAGCAGCGTCTGCGTCGGCCAAACATCAGCAATAAACAGCAGCTCCTTAATGACGGAGCGCTGGGACGGCACCAGTGGACAGACGGGACATTTCCCCCGACGGGCTGCTGCCAGTGTTGGTTCCAGCAGCTCTATGATGAGCTGAGTTCAACTGAAGTCACAACATAACTGAAGGCATTTGCATCGGATTCCACTGGATTGTTGTCGTGTAGCGTCGCAACGTTTGGACGTGACTGACGGCTCAGAGAGGCAGGTTATCCCCAAAATACAGCCAACAGGTGCTCTAATGGTGCCTCCCACAGCTCTGGGTGTGGGGGGGTTGTATCTGGACATCTGCAGGGCCTCCGGCAGCATCCGCGCGTCCTCTCCATGAGTGGTGGGAAACGTTCCTACTGAGAGCAGCTGAAAGTGAGCTTCACGCTCACCGGTAGAAGCCTTTAGATTTAGCAGTAGGTCAGCGTCAGCACGGCGGCGATGCACTGATACCAGTTAAAACACCAACAAAAGTGGGTCAAAGTGAAGACAACACCGGCATAAAGTACTGGGCCACCATTAAAAGGGTGTCTAAACCCAGTCGTGCCAGTGGTATTGCTAGTCGGTGTTACTGGGTCTTACTGGGATGGTCTTTTTGCCCAATGTGTATTTAGAGGACATAAATAAATGTCCCAACATTGTTGGAAGGGGATGTGTGTGTGTGTGTGTGTGTGTGTGTGTGTGTGTGTGTGTGTGTGTGTGTGTGTGTGTGTGTGCAGCAGAATCAATGAGCGGGTCCGTTGATGGGTGACAAAGGAGCTGTGATGTAAGAGTGTTACGTAATCTGCCCCATAGTCGCTCACTTACATCTGCTGGCGAGCGTGCACGTGCCCGTGCGTGAGGATACTGTACCTGCACGCTTTATTCTTACCTCTTTTTTTGGATTTCCACGGGTTTATACGCGTTTCTCATCCAGCTGCCAGGAAACGATGAGAAGCAGCTAAAGTCGTTCAGGCGAAGGTTGAAAGTAGCAACAAAGACTAAAACTCTGCAGCATTTCCACTGATCCAACAGCCAAAACAGCTTTTATCTGCTGTCTGGTGACTTAAAGAACATTTCAAAATGATTCATTTTTATATTCATGTTATATTTTTATTTTTATTCATTTTTAAGTATCAAAGCAATTAAAACTAGCCGAGGGTGAAATGACATTGTGAGTTTTAAAACACATACAGTGCTAATTTAATTACAGTGCTAATGTTTCTTATGGAAATGTTGTTTACATGTGACCAAACAAGCGTGTCCGCGGGGACTCTTCCCTCCGTTGGCCCTTTTTCTCCTTCATTTTAATATTTTCCATCCCAGCATTGTGAAATTAAAGGAACTCCAATAATAAACACACTCTGCCAATTTCCTTCCTCGAGGCTTTTTTAATCCATTTAACGTGTCGTAGCGGAGCGGAGCATTAAAGCGGAGCATCAGAACTGAACCACAGACAGCAACAGCACCGATGGTTGGGTAGCGCAGGGTCTCAGGTGGGGGGGGGGGGCCCATCGGTGTAGCTCCAGCCTCCTCCCGGCCCTCTTGGCCATTCCTGGACAGCACTTTTCCAAGTGGAACGATTGATCAAATCTTTCCCCCTTTTCCAGCGGCATTCCAGGGAAGAAATGCGGGACCATCATAGTGAGAGCAGAAGAACTGAGCAACTGCCGGGTAAGTGGAGTCATTCACAGGCAGCTGCGGAGAATGTTGCACGTGCAGCTACTTCCTGTTCATCAAGGCCAAACACACAAAAGAACGATGGCCTGAAGGTCACAGACGCGTTTTAGCTCCCGCTTCATTTTCACTGGCCTGAGTCAACAAAAACAGAACAAGCTTCGTTATATTTTCCTCTATTCAGGTTGTTTCGCTATCGGCCGGAGCCCGAATGCATCCTGTCAGTGTTTCTGACCCGGGTTTGGCAGGAAAGAACGGCCCAGTTTCTATCATCAACGTGACACGAGCAGCTTAATTAGGAGATCAACTAATGCTGAAACGTATAATTGGTTTCACAACTGACATTATGAGGTGACCCAGCCTGCGCTCGGGATGGTTCCGTTTTAATTTAAGTTCATTTCTAACTCAACTCTGTCCTGCAACGTCTTGCTGCTTCGCTTGGCGTTGCCTTGGCAACAGCCTTTGCATGTCAGACTTAACGAAGGCAAATGAGGCGACTTATAGGCGACGCCTGAGTTTCCCCACCGCTCCTGTGATCAACGTCCCTGCAGAACAGATGACAGAAACTTTATTTATGGCTTGTTTTGTTTTCAGGAGTCGGTGATGCTGCAGTTCTGTGGCAACAAGCTGGATAAGAAGGACTTCTTCGGGAAATCGGATCCTTTCCTCGTCTTTTACCGCAGTAACGAAGATGGATCGTGAGTCAACCACGGCTCCTCCGTGCTGTTCGTCCTTTGCATTTTGCTGAATTAATAAGAGCAGCTGTCTCAGCTGTACGCTCATAAATATAGAATGCATGTGCTGGAGCGGCCTGGAGTGCATATAGAATGCCAGTGAGGGGTTTTTCATGCTCCAGAAAGCTGTCGTACAGAGAATATAAGATCTGGGAGGCCGTGTGCACTTACGTAATGGGTGGACGGTATATGTGACGCGTTCCCAGTCAAGGCAGCAGAAGGCGAGAGGAGCCAAGATAATGGGACAGACTAGACGGGGCCAAAGGACACGAGATCAAGTTAAGTGAAAACTGTGTGTAGGGGTTACACTTCCCTTTGCCCCCCCCAGATGCCTTGATTCAAGTTGACTGGCGTGTGTTAGTGGAGACACACACTCTGCTTTTGTGCAGCTGGGTGTTTACTGAAGCAGTCTAAATGTTCCGCCTCAGGATGGAACAGCAGCAGCAAACCGGCAACAAAGAGCCAGATTAGATGCCACAGAGGCAGAAACAGAGTGCAGGCGGGGGGGTCCACACTTGACAGGACGCCCCCGCCTACGTCTGCACAGTTCCCATCTTCAGATGCTCCGCTCGTCCTGCTGACGGAGCCCTTACGGGGGTCAAACCTCTCTTTGGGATCTGTTGACGGCGATCATTCCATTGGAAAACTGGAATCTGTGATGTTCCCTTTGACCCTCTTTCAGACTACAAATAGAAACAGCATCTTTTGCAAAGCCGCCATAAAGCGCCGTCGTCGGTGGTAACTGCTGCCTCCAGCTGGACCTTTGCGGCGAGTGTGTCATCTGTTAACACTTTTCTCCCTCCCACAGATATACCATCTGCCACAAAACGGAAGTGGTGAAGAATACTTTAGATCCCGTGTGGCAGGCTTTCAAAATCCCCGTCAGGGCGCTGTGTAACGGAGACTATGACAGGTAGGTGGAGATGAGGCCTGATTCCCTGCTGAGTGGACACGCTGACCGACGTGTCACCATCGATCCATAGAAACATACGTCTCACCTTAGAGTTCAATGTATTCTGGGCGGTTTCCTGACATAAACTAGCCCGAAAATGTGTGCGTTTATCGACACAGATGTGGATTCTTCCCTCGGTAAGAGTCACCGGAGCGTCAGGCTGATCTTCCCGTCTGCAGGCGCGAGGGAATAATGCCAAACTCTGCTGCTATAATATGTGATATGTGGGGGCAGAGGTCTATTGACCGGCCCAGGCTGGAGCCTACACAGTAGCTGCTCTCCATCAGGAGCAGGCTGATCTCTAACATCTGGACTTGCTTTTGTCTTCTCTTGCAGGAGCATTAAAGTGGAGGTGTACGACTGGGACAGAGATGGAGGGTGAGGCTGCCTTCATGCTTTTGCCTGTCAGAGTTGGATGTAGACAAATGTTGCCATGTGACCACGCTGCCTGGGCTTTGAAGAACCCTGATTTAAATGGGCTCCCTAGTAGATCTCCTTTAATGTTTCCTCATTGGAAGCGCACTGGCCACATTCCTGACCCTGAATGCACCATGAAGTGATGAGGATTGGTGGCTGCTCTCGTGCCTCCGGTTCCCCTGGAGCTCATTAGTGATTCTGTTGAAGATGCTTGCACATGTGATAAATGAGGATGAATCAAAGTTGCACGTTGGTGGATTTGTGACCCTGCAGACGGCAGCAAGTGTGACTTTGTGTCCACTTTTACAGCCACGACTTCATCGGCGAGTTCAGCACCAGCTACAGAGAAATGTCCAGAAGCCAGTCGCAGTTTCACATCTATGAGGTGACGTTCCTGCACGCCGACACTGTCCCACACTGACCCCGGGCCGAGCACGCTTCGCCCTGTAATACAGCAACAAGTCACCACCTGAATATTTTAGCGGGAGTCTAAATGTTGCTTTTACCCACAAACGTGCTCGAGCGGGCGGATGAGCTTCGTTTCAGCCTGAGCTCACGTGGCAGAAACCTCCTCAAGGTCAGCGGGTTCTATGCAGCCTAACGGCGGCTGTGCTGCGTCCTCATACTTATTCAGCAGAAGTTTATTGATTCCTCAACTCATTCCACACATTATGTCCATAATTCCATTCCTGCTCCTGTGATTAGTTCCAGGATCTTTGCCCCAGTCGAGGGGCCTCATAATCCACAGCGTCTGAACCGGGTCGTCCAGAGACTGTTTCATCTTCTAATGTTCGCTGACGGCTGCGTTAGCTTCTGCTGCATTAGCTTCTGCTGCACAGAGTCTGTGAAGGTTCAGGAGTCGGGAGAGGTGCTGATCAGGCACAAACATCATCGCTCGCTGCCGATGCTGGCTGAGCAGAACCCTGTGAGAGCTGCTTTGTTCCTGCAGCCTCTCAGCGGTCGCAGCCATATTAAATCTGCTCCTCGAGGACGGGCACAGCCCGACAGGAGATGCATCCCCAGCATTCCAGCCTGCTCACAACAAATGTTCTCTCACAGGTACTTAATCCTAAGAAGAAAGGAAAGAAGAAGAAGAAGTATCAAAACTCGGGGACGGTAGGAGCATGTGGCTGCATTTGATGGCGTGAACGTGTTCCACAGTGTTTACAGTGTTGGGACATTGATTGACAGGTCACCCTCCTGTCTTGCCTGGTGGACACGGAGCTCTCCTTCCTGGACTACATCCGAGGGGGGTAAGTTCCCCGGGCGCCAGCCTCCCAGCGTGTGAGTGGGGACTGGATGAAGGCCGGCTTTACCCCCCCGCTCTAATATCAATGACCTGCTGCTTAATTGCTGAATCATCTAACGTGATTGATGCTTCCTCGTTTCTTCTTTCTTCCTGTAGGACTCAGATTAATTTCACGGTGGCGATCGATTTCACAGCATCAAACGGTGAGTTTTAACGCCGCGCGCTTATCAGGCGCATTTCTTAAGCGTGTCGGCTGATTTGCTGGTCGACGCTCGGATGTGTGTTTGATGTGGAGCCTCTGAGTGATGGACGCAGATCTGAGAGGAGAACAAAGCAGCTGGGAGTCGCTGCGACACCCGGAACCCAATCTTGAGTTTGATGGTTTTTAATGAACTGCTCCCACAACTGCTCCCATTCCAATTTTGCCCAAACAAATTTAGCAAAACAGGTGACATGTGTCAGATATGAGCGATGTGCTCATTCCGCGCACGGAAGATTCAGCAGGTTAATATGTGCGATGTGATCCTGGAGACATCGTGGGAAATGTGCTGCGTGTCTCCGCTGTTGGAGAGAAACAGGCCGCAGCGTCGTGATCTAATGTTCTAATAACAGGAAGCTTCCTGCCAACCAGCAGAGCAGCAGAGGATTTAATCTTCTACCTGCTTTATTGTCTGTGCTGGATTTCAGAGACTTTATTGTCACTCTGGGACAGTTTACAATGTACTCGAGTCATGAAGTTTTAGATTTTTGTGGTTTTTAGCCCGTAAGAGAATAAAAATGTAAAATCTTTATGAGCCACGTCAACGTTATGCTGTTAATACCAGTAGATGAAGCAGTGCATGATGGGATACGTTTCCCTCCTGTCCTGGATGTTTCTCCTCATTGTTGTGTTATTTTCTGTCTGCATGTGTGGCAGCAGTTCTTCACGCATGCGTCGAGCTGCACACTCAGCACATCACTATGATTTAGCGGTTATTTAGCCGCGCTGCGATATTGGCTGATCTCTGAGGCGTGGGGGCTTGGTTCTGCGTCCGGTGCCGTGGAGAAATATTTGTTTAGCTAGGACTCAGGATGTGCCTTTGCCCCCGTCCACCCACTCTTCTCCTCCTTTCATTGCGTTGTGACTCATGACCCAGCGAAAGCAGGAACGCGGATGCTGATGTGTGTTTTCACCGTTTGGGTCGCAGGCAACCCGTCCCAGCCCACCTCGCTGCATTACATGAGCCCGTATCAGATGAATGACTACGCCATGGCCCTGAGAGCCGTCGGGGAGATCATTCAGGACTATGACAGTGACAAGATGTTTCCTGCCCTGGGCTTTGGTGCCAAACTGCCCCCAGACGGACGAGTCTCGCACGAGTTTCCTCTGGTGAGGCCCCGTTTTTGTCTTCCGCCATTGTTAGCATCACCCAGGAGCCGTGTGTGAATGTCTGTGCCGTCACTCCATAGCATCACCATTCTATCGTGTAGAACTCAGACATCTCCCGTAATCTGTCTGTTCAGCCGTCACTTCCAGATGTTGCTCTTTAGGCCTTTACAGTCGTTACAGCTGTTTCCCCGCAGGCAGCAAACATTTAGTGGCACATGTGCATCAATCTAAGCATTAAGGAGTCAGCTCTCCTCTTCAGGAAGAAACTTCCGGCCGACTCTGAACGGATCAGGCAGGGTCTCGTTTGGAGAACACGTCGGTCCGGTCGGCTCTGTGGCTTCTCAAGAGCAACCAAGCAGAGCTGCACCAGGATGGTCTCAGATAATTAGGAAGGCCCAAACATATGGTTAGCTTTAATAATGCATCCTGTGCTTTTGCTGCCTTACGCTCAGTCGGCCACACATCAATTTTAATAATGTTTGTGTGGAGGCAGAGCTGCAGTCCCAGAACATTTGGCTTTAATACGACGCAGAATCTTTTTTTTGTTGAAATCTCTTCTGGTGAGAGAGGAGAGAACACTTTTCTGATTGCCTTTCAGGAAATAGGAAATGTTTCAGGTTTTTGTCTTGCAAAGCAGAGGTGTCGTCATTTCTCTAAAATATGAGCAATATGTTGGCGGGAGATTAAATTTCATGTCCTTTTCCACCCTCTGGTCTTATAATGGGTAATAATTTGTTAACATTAAGGCATTATTGATGTTTGGTTCCCAGGGCAACCGTTTTGATGTCTACAAATGTGCACGTAATCCTGTTACTCTGCAATTTTTCCTGGTTTGATAACACAGCAGCCTCTTCCCAGTAAAGCTGAAGGCGAAGTCTTTGCTCGCTTGCAGGGTCGCTCTGTTCTTATTATTCCTGCATTTGCATTTGTTGAAATTATTGTAAGTCTGAAAACTTTGTCGGAACACAAGATGAATGTGGAGGACTTCATCTGTGAAAGCATCCTGACTTAGTTTATTCCAGTCCCGTTTAGGCCCGGATGCTCGGAATCCTTTGTTTTGCATTTTTAAGCTTATTTGGTGAATGTTTCCTGTCACAGAACGGCAACCCGCAGAACCCGTACTGCAGCGGCATCGAGGGGGTGATGGAGGCGTATTACCAGAGCCTCAAGTCCGTGCGTCTCTACGGACCCACTCACTTCTCCCCTGTCATTAACCACGTCGCCAGGTTGGTCCACCACAGTCACGGCCTGAAACACGGGGGTCAAAGGTCACAGAGCGACCGCGTGGTTGTCCGACCAGGCAGCAAAGGGCGGAGCGCCGGGTGCTTGTGAGAGTGAGTGACTGGACAGGTGGCAAACAGGCGAGGAAGGACTCCAACGCGGCGTGCTGCCTTCAGGCGCAGCAGATCAAACGGCAGCAAAAGTCTCACTCGCCACCACTTCACAGTCCACGAATCCCCACAAACACCGTTTATTACTGACAAAATCAGGAAGATGAGACGCACCGACGCGGTTCATTTTTCATTACAGCGTCAGATTTGAGGTGGAGGCGGCTGCTTTAAATATTTAAAACAAATAATAAGCACATCTGCCAGATGCTGCCAGCAGCCGCGGCACCTAGCTAATTAATATGAAGGAGCGCTGCTGTGAAGCCGCGGCTGTTTTGTAGTACAGTGTTCTCCACCCCCCCACCTGATGTTCCCTATTTTCAGATCTTGTCTCATGATCCTCTCGTCGGGCTGTAACAAGCACTTTGCCCACCTTTCATCATCGCCTTTCAAACCTCATCAGTCTCTAAGTGCTGTCCGCCCACTCGACCTGAGAATAGCTTCATTGTTCAGCGCTCACTTCTGGGAGCATCTGACTAAAACCCACAAAGACACGGCTGGAAAAAAGCCACCAGGCTGTGTCACCTTCTTAAACCTAACAGTGTAGTTTAACACAGATGCCGGCACGCTGGGGTGGGGGGGGTCGCTACAACCCTGACTGAAAGCAACGCAGCTTCTCGCAACACCTAATGCAGGTTTTACTTTTAACACGGAGTTCCTTGATGTTTTTATCCAAATGAAACAAATCACCCCCCTCTTATTATTTGATGGGCTGTTTTCAGCATTATCGTTGCAGCCTTTTCTCTCTTTGGACCTTGATGGTGGAGTTTAATGCTAATTTTAAAGCCCTTTGGACCTGCACTGAACCAGCGCTGCACGCGAACAGAGGCTGGAAAGTGGAAATAAACCAACAGGTGTAATCACCTCTCATTTTCCCCTCATCTGAAGGTGCAAATGAATCCCTCTAAAGTAACTTCTTCTGCTCTTCTGAATAAAATCACGCTGGAGGTTCGACCAAAACGCGCCATTAAACCACTCTGTGAGGATTTTAAAGGCAACCCACCTTTTCCTTGTGTATCCAGGTACGCCTCCGCAGTGACTGACGGCTCACAGTACTTCATCCTGCTCATCATCTCAGACGGCGTCATCACGGACATGGCACAGACCAAGGAGTCCATTGTCAATGTACGCTACCAGTCTAGTTTATTTCATGTCTTTTCTCTTCAAATCTGCACAACTTTCAGGAGTGTTGGTAAAAGTGCTGCAAACGCTGGCTAATAAGCAAAAGCTGGTGGGTCAGCAGCTTGTCTCCTGCTGCCCCCGTAATGTTCAGATTGTTTTATAATCAGAGTTGATGGGTGTAATAAGGTTTGCTGGTTTTGGAAACGGTCATATTCCAGAGTAATTACTAACTGGCCTGCAGTGGAGCTCTGCGCTCTCTCTTATTAGCAATTTTAGCATCTACTAATAACCACAAGAAGCTATGAAGCAGTAAAAAACCTTCATTCATCATCCATCACTGGAATTGTTGCCTCCTGTCCCAGTCGGCTAAGATTCAATAAACGAGACAGCGATAAGGCGCAGCGGTCTGACTGCAGCTCAGGGCAGAACAAGATATAAACGGAGTTATTTTTAAGCTGTCGCGCTTCGGGAGATTTAAACAAAGTTGTAGATGCATGAAATTAGAAAAGCCCGGGACGGCCCAAACCAGGATTTATGAGTCCGTCAGCAGAGGGCCGCTGGGATTGGATGAACTCCTAACAATGGCGTTGAAATACCTTATTGAGCTTCCTTTGTATGCACTGTTAGCTTCCAGTTAGTAATTCTGGGGGGGGGGTTCAGCCTGCAGTGTCTAAGATAGCACAATGGTGGAAAGAATGTTGGCTGCTTCCTCCCCCACCTCTGATGTGCCTATTGTGGCTCCATCCACCCCACAGGCGGCATCTCTGCCCATGTCGATTATAATAGTCGGGGTCGGACCGGCAGAATTCGATGGTAAGTGTGTGCGCATGCATGCTTTTGTGCACGTGCCTGCTTATTTGTGAGCAGTAATCCTTTGCCCTCATTCTTCTTCCTATCACGCCTCCCACATGCTTCTGCCCTTGCTCGCGCATCTCCCTTCATGCTCCGCTCATTTAATTCCTCACTCCCACTGAATCTGGCAGGGACGATGAAAAAGCTCAGTTATCGAGCCGCGCGGCAGCGTTCGCTTCCTCCAACGCCTGGATTTCTTACCTCTCCTGCACTCTGACGTTTACGGCCCACAAAGCGGTGCTAATGAAACAAGCTCGCTTGGCAATTAGTCCGCACGGAGTCAGTGGGATTCAGCCTCTATCGGGCGTCTGCACGCTTGCATGACTTCCCTTTGGTGCACATCGTTGGCTCACACGTATTTTGAGTGCACGTTACCCACGTGCACATTCACGCTCGGCACGCTCCGTGTACCCGCGCTGCGTTTGGCATCGCCAGCGTTCCGAGGACACGTCGGCCATCGGCCTGCAAGGAGCTCCGGCCGCTTTAGGCGCAGCAGGAAAAGGCGTCCGGAGTCTCCAGAGGAGTCCTGACCGATGTGTTTCCCCCCCCCAGAAATGATTGAGCTGGACGGGGACGAGGAGAGGATCTCATCGCAAGGACGCTACGCAGAACGGGACATTGTCCAGGTCTGTGGGCTCAGCAGGATGTCCAGGGGAATGTGGTGATATATGATTAATGAGGGAAGATTGTGCGCTGACCTGCGCTGCTCCTCTCCTCCTTTTGCCATTTTCCTGCTGACTCACTCCTGTAAACTCTCTCCTCCTCTGTCCCTTTTCGTCCTCCGCTTGTCTCTCACTGTCTTCGCTGATATTTTGTTGGACATCTCTGGTTTCTTTCCTTTCTGGTTCCATTTCTTCTGTCCTCTGCCTTGTCCTCGCTGTGTTTGTCTTTTCTTCTTTAGCTGTCAGGCCTCTCACCTCTTCCTCTACTTCCTCTAATTCCTGCTTTTCTCTTTACAGTTTGTCCCTTTTAGAGATTACATCGATCGCCGTGGCAACCACATCCTCAGCATGGCCCGCCTGGCTAAGGAAGTACTTGCAGAGATCCCAGACCAGTTCCTGTCCTACATGAGGACCAGGGGGATCAAACCAGGCCCTCTGCCCCCTCCGTACACCCCCTGCCCCCCACCTGCCCTCCACCCCCTCCTCACCCGACGGGTAAGCAGAATCTAAAGGCTGAGGTTGCTGCTGCGGCCAGCTCGGCTGGTCCCTACTTCCTCCTCTGCTTCTTCCTCTTCCTGTTTTTCCATCGAAAGCTTCGGAGCACCGTTCGGAGCGCCCGCTCTTTCACGTTGCACTTCCGAGGAAGCTCCAGCTGCAGCCGTGGGGGTGACGCGGCAGTTTGACCCCGGACGTGACGCTTCCACCTTTTTACGTTGGTGTATAGTTGTGGAGGTTTGGGGGGTGGCGGTCGGAACCTGCTGAGGAAGGAGCAGGTGGGAACCCCGACCTCCCGGACAGGTCATCTGCTCCATTCCCGTCTCCGCTCTCACAACATCCTCTCGATGCATTGCTGTTTACAAAACGGGAGTTTTGGTTTCCAGGAGGAAACTTCAATGTGAAAAGATTTCATACTCGTGTTTTCAGTCTTTGGACAGCGCCGGTTGTGACTCTGTACAAAGACCATTACCGTGTTTTTATACGTATTTAATGTATATAAAGGAAGCATGTGCTTGTTTAGAGAAGCATGTCGTGTTGCACTCAGGGCTTCGTCCCTATACAACTCCTTCACCACCACCGCTGCCACCTTCCATTAAGAGCCAAGCCGTCACCCACTCCGAAGCTTCCCACGCTGCCCTACCTTCTGCTCCGTCCACCTGCCTCGGCTCAGAGGGAAGCTGTGCTCCCCGGGGGACTCCCACCGGCCTTACTCTTTGTGTCAGAAAATATTCACCGTGGGTTCTGGATCTCCAAGCCCAGAAGACAAAAAGACATTTTCACTACCGAACCTGACTGTGTGTAACTTTCTGTTGGAAGAACATTGTAGTTGAACTGGCGACGATCAGGGACACTTGTGAACAGACGAGTCAAGAGTTTCCCCAGAATTCCCAAGATTTTCATCCGATCAAATGTCAGAACCGTTTATTAGCGCCACGCTTCTGTCTCTCACAAGTGTCCCTAATGGTCCTGTAATAGATCCGAAGCATTTTTATGTGCGTCTCTCTACCTCTCACTGCGTTCAGTATTGCCAAAAACGCCGTTTAAAGACTCGTGTTCATCTGTGTAATTCACACTTTGACCTGTTTCCACCTGAAGTAGTTTAGCAAATGTTTACCAAGTTAGCTGGGAGTTAAAGCACTTTGTTCGTTATCAAATCAGGTGACATTTGTATTCTCAGCACACTGTGAGTACGTGCACGCTAACGGCTCGTGGTCGCAGGACCGCCTGCATTGTGGTGAACATCGAACGTATCATCGTGACTCCCAACGCTGTGGGAACATAACGAATCCTCCTGCGGGTTCGGCCAGTATGGATCTGATGGGCAGATCACCCTGGCTGATGTTCTGAGCCCCGTCCGCTACGTGGCCCGGCCTGCTGACGAGTGTCATCAATCAGATCTGAAGAACCTGCGAGCTGGGTCCAGTTCAGCTGTGACGTAGAAAGATGCTGTTTTGTGGGTCACTGTGAGACGAGCGGGCTGGACCTTCAGGAGGTCTCATCTTCAGTCTCTGCCCTCACAGGGAATCGCACTTGTCACTTTTAGTCGATGCTAAAAGTGGCCCTGCTCCTCTGCCCAGTAACGTGCACGTGAAAACAGTGTGACTTCAAACAAAGCACAAACCCGAACACAAGAAGCTGCGTCCCCTGTTTGCAGCGCCCCCCCCCCCCCCCCCCCCCAGAACTGGTGTAAATGTGTGAAAAACTGTGTTTCTGTCTTTTCGGGCCCTATTCAGTCAAGTCATCATTCTGAGGAAGGTTTACAACCATTTTCTAGACTTTCACATCAAAAGTCCTCCATTTCTTGGCTGATGGACTCGTACGGATAAACTTGGATACATTCTGTACAAATCTGCCTTTTTTGTCAATCCTTCAATATACTGTATGTGCAATGCTGCTTCTTTACTCTTGATATGGTTGTTAAATTTTATACCGAGGCCTGTAATCATATTTAAATTATGACTAACAGGCCTTATTCATCTTTATACATGGGTTATTCATATTTAAATCATGAACGACAGGCCTGTATTTTTATAAGTGAGCAGATAATTATGTATGTTTCATCGTGTGTGTGAGGTGTTCAGAGCAGACGTGCTGGTTAATTAGGCGCCGTAGCAACGTGTCCCAGAGACGCTGTAGCATTACTGAAGAGGGTCGCTCCCTTTGGCTGAGTAGGGTCCCCCGCTGCGGGGGTGGGGGGTCCCAGGATGGCTGGAAACACTCAGCCGTCTCGGTTGTTTGGGGTTTTTTAAATTTCATCAGCAGTTTGGACACGTTCTGGCCCCAGAAACGGCCGACAGCTCTCAGCACTCCGCGTCTGTAGCACGAGCCAATTGCACAATGTAGCACTGGTCTCAAGTCTGGAGCTGCACCGAACCCGACCAGGGCCGACCCCATCAGGCAGACACATTTTATATGTATTTGTATATAAGTGTTACCTATATAATCTGGGTGTCCTGGGTAGTGGACCTTTCATTTAATCACCACTATCTCACACCCGTGTAATGTGCACGTCCAGCGTGAGGCTTCCTTAACGAGGCAGAGTTGCTCTCCCCTCCCACCTGCACATTTCAAAGCTGCTTCATGGGTAGAATTTGCTCTCCAGTCCGGCTCGGCCTGCTGAACGACAGGCCCATCCCATAATTAAGACGCTACAGCAGACGGAAGACACGTTTCTGATGTGACCCTCCCTTGATCATGCCTTTCTAATGCCACCTACAGCTGGAAATCAAATGTGCTTTTCCTTCCAACACGACAAGTTTATCTCAGGAACTGAATAGCCAGAAACTCACAAACCATCGATCTGCTTATCGACTGGTTACAGGCTGGTTAAGTGATGCTGAGTGTTGCTTACTCACCTTGACCGTCCCATCACTCCTCTGATGTGCGTCTATCTGGGAGAAGAGGAGTGTTCCAAGTCGCTTCAGCTTTATTTCTGCACCATCTGTCAGGACAGGACCCCCCCACCCCCCATTTTTGGCTAATTTGAGCCAGCAGGGGTCTCTAGCGATCATTAAAAATGATTATTATCCCATGGTTAGTTTTCACCTTGTAGGAAAAGCCCCCCTCCAATAAAAGCTGAGCACTTCTGGTCTCTGGCTCCTTCACCATCGGACAAATCTGAAGCTTTGCAGGTATCTTGTTAAATTTTGCCGTGACTCCCACCTGAATTGTGGCAGAATGTGCTGTGTGTGTGTGTGTGTGTGGTGTGTGTGTGTGTGTGTGTGTGTGTGTGTGTGTGTGTGTTGTGTGTGTGTGTGTGTGCATGTGTGTGCGCAGGATCCCAGCAGAGTTTGAGGTCTTACAGTGAAGGTTTATCAGTTGAGACGGTTTCTCCTCCGAGCGACAATCAAAAGCATTTACAGTGTTGGAGACGAGGAGGTGCTAAAAAAGAGTTAAGAAGCAAAGAAAGTGGGGGGGTCTCTGTCGTGAAGTCTGCTCGCACCTCACGCGCTCGTGGCTGCACGGTGCCGCGCTGCCGTGCACGCCCACATCGTCTGCACCCCCACAGCAGGAGCGTCGCTGTCTCCAGTGTCACAGTGGTTTCATGGAATGCTTTAACAAATCTCCTCTTTTGTTCTGCTGTATTTGAAAACACGCATGAAGTCTGCATGTGGAGACGTTTTCTAAGGGGAGGTGCACCAGTGGTGCTGGGGGGGGTTGTATTATAACATCTTAATGTGGTGTTTGGGACTCTTTTTGCCTTAACTTCTCACTGATTAATATTGTGAAATGCCTTCAGACGACCATTTTCTTTCTTTCCTGGTTTTGTCACGCAGCCACTTGCAGAGGTCGATCCCAGCCAGCAAACTGGGCTCTCTTCAACCACCAGTAGTCATGTGACAGGAAGTGTGGTTACGGATCTGTGTGTTAATCTGAAACAATCCTCCCTCCCAGATCAAGCTCAGACGTTTTCTATGGACCCTCCTTCGGGGTCAGGCGGCTTCTGCATGACGCTTGTTTCAACACTGGGAACCATTTTAAAAAAAGAAGCAACCAGTCTGTTTACGTTCCGCCTGTTGTTGCAGTTTGTGATATTAGCACGGGTTTGGAAGCCACAAAAGACCGATTTCAAATGACTCTTTCTGTAAGAACTAACGTCTTTCAATAAATATTCATGTACTGGACGTCTGTGTCCTTCTGCTACTTTGTTGTTGGTGCCACACTTCCACCAATCCAGCCATTCCGGCACCTGTCTGGTCCCACCACACACACACACACACACACACACACTCACACACACACACTCACACTCACCAGTCACCTTTATTTTAAAAGCTGTGTGTGTGTGATTGTGACCCAGAAGAACATAGAGACCTAATAAAATGATGTTATTACAGTCTAAGGGGGGTTCTTCTCGCTCCATTGTGCAACGCTGACGTTCTAAGTGCCGTCACATTTTATGGAAGCCTTCCTTTATTATTTAAATCCCAGAACGTCAAAAAATAAGCAAGTGGCTTCCGTGCAACAGGAAAAAGAACACGTGATGCCATCTGTCTCATAGTGTTCATCATCCAAATGTTTCTTTCTATTCCTTCATTCTGAGCGTGTGCAGCTTCCTGTCTGCTCAACAGTTCAGGTCTCTGTTTAATATGATTTCAGGAATTATTGTGTCACAGACACTCGGAAAGGCAGCGAAATTCCTGAAAATGCTGCTGGGAGGTGATCTGCTGCTCTCAGGACGTGGGAGCAGCTTTCTAGCGTGACAGCGTGCTAATTAAAGCCAGTTGAATTTTCTCTTTCTGTCCAGGGTTTGAATCAACGCTCCTTTGTCCTGTCGGTGTGTGTGTGTGTGTGTGTGTGTGTGTGTGTGTGTGTGTGTGTGTGTGTGTGTGTGTGTGTGTGTATGTATGTTGTTTTCTTTTTTTACTTTATGTTGACCTGTTACATTGTTATGTATGCCTCCCACTCGAATCCTGAATTAGAAGCATTAATTGGTGCTCACACACACACACACACACACACAGATGCACTGTAGGTTAAAGGTGTAGTTAGTTAGATACTGTACTGGTGAAAATACAGTTACAATCAGAAGTTGCAGGACGATCGTAGGCTAAACTGCCCTGATTGTGAACTTCAGTCTTTTTATTATCTAATAAAGGACAAAGTCAAGCTGCTACAGTTGGCTAGAAGATCTCAAATGATAAATAAGTGAAGTGTTAGAGCGTTTATGAGGTGTGTATCTTCAGCATCTCATTTATGTGTCATTTATGTCCCACAATAGACGTGGACATCAGGAGTCCCGTAAACACCTCTGAGGAGCTACAGCAGCATCCAGGAGGACGAGGCTTCGAACAGGGATGCTGGAGTCCTCTGGCCTGTCCTCGGGACTGTCTCAGTCCCCTAGTTTGTCTGGTTCCTCTGGTTTGTCTGGTTTGTCCTCCAGTTTGTCGGAGTCCTCTTGGTTGTCCTATGGTTTCCCTCTGTTGTCCTCCCTTCTGAGAGCATTTCCAGGTCAGCTTCGCTCGTATTTTAGAAGTTGCTGAATATAAAATAACGTCAGACCCAAATTCTTATTGGGCTGATGTGATTTTAGACGTGCAATGATACATAAATCAGACTTTTTCTCCTTTGTTTTATCAGACACATAATGTTCTGGTTAATATGTGCACGTCCTCCTTTTTCTCACTTCTGGGACCACTTGTGCTGAGCCCTGACAATCTGGAGCAATGAAACAGGCTGGAACAAGCTCAGCAAGAATCCAATATCTCTGGAGCCGGCACGGGGGGCCACTTGTCTCCGAGCTACCGTTTCCATGGGTTTTACTTCCCTCGCTCGCCCCCATGAGTTCATCAGCTGCCTGCTGGAATAGGTAAAGCTGAGCAATGGAATAAGGAGCAGTGTGTGAAATTTTGATGACACGCAGCCCGGAAAAAGCCCACATGCAGCGTCTGTCCGCTTGGCTCAGAGATGACAGGGATGGAGATGTCCTGGCGCGTCCAGCATCCCCTCAGGGGGCAGTATCAAACATCTCTCCTGCCATTTATAGAAGGGGATGGGGTAGTGTAGCTAAATATAACCGAATCATTTTGTTCTCACTGTTCTATTTTTACATGAGGCAGTGCGTTTCCTGCTGCTGTCGTCTGTATTCTTGGACCATTACGTAATAAATAAATCTTAAGGCATGATGCAGTGGAGTCAGACCCTGGACGAAGGTTCCCTCTGTTAAAATCATTCATGGAGTTTCCCCCCCAAACGTTTTTAGACAAGACGAGGATTTCTGTGAGGTGCTTTGGCAAGAAAAAAGGGAGAGACTAATGTGTCCCGGAGTCCAGTGAAACAGCCCGAGGACAGCGTGTCAGCTCGCTGTGAGCTCGGATGGTTGACGTGCAGGGAAGGTAAGGAGGTAGTCTTCAGGGACACACGTCATCTTCAGGATGCAGAAGTAATAACATTAAAGAGGGAGGATCAAAGGAGCGCTGTGAATCACCGGGGGACAGTTCGCCTTTGCTGCCCGTCCCTCCTGTAGCCTCTGCAGGGTCTGATGTCTCCAGCTGGGTGATCATTGGTACCAGAACTGGGTCCACGGGTCCACTTGGGTTTGTTTGCGGGACTTTAGTCCGGTCAAGGACAGACTGGGACAGCGTCCAAGGATGTGGACCTTGTTGGGTTTGTGTCCCGGCTCATTTCAGTGTTTAACCTGGGCGGGTTCAAGGACAACAGAGACGCACAGGTGAACGACTTGTCCTTGAGTCTGTCATCTGGGCGCCAGATTGGAAGCCGGAGGGATCACATGACCCGCTCACATAAGCACACATGCAAAATAAAGTCAACTACACGTGCGCAGTCGCTTTTCCTCCTCCGTCGTGCTGATGAAGAGCATCAAACATAAACACCAGTAAGACAGTTTTGGCACTTGTGAACACACATGTGCAAAATGTGATGAACGAGTGAGCGATAAATGATTAATGGGCAATTTTCTGGTGGGCCTCTGAAATATTGAGAGAGAGAGCGCACGGCCATGAAATGCAATGTAAATGGGTCTATTTATAGCCCGGCAGGAGAAGCCAGGCAGGGGCGCCTTGTTCGTATAGCTTTTAGAGGCAGAGGGTGGAAGAAAAAAGGAAGGAAACACGCAGGATGCCCACATTTGCATGTAAAACCACTTTTCATGAGCATTCATGAAACTTTCAGATGCACAAAGGAAGAATAGTAATAAATAATTTCCATGCTGGGAGATGGAAGGTCCCAGCTCAACTCCCACGTCTCTTGGAGCCTCCCAAACCGATTAAAGCGCCCTCCCAGTTCCCTGTTTGGTGAAGGGAAGCAACACGTTCAGACCGAGTTAATAATTGTGGTGTGGGTTGGCAGTGTCACAGCCGCTGATGAGAACAGGCAGGCATCAGCCAGCAGCTATAAGGATGAATAACTCTGGACCAAACCCAAATCCTCCCATTCCTGTCCTCCTAGCTTCCAGGACAGAAATGTTTTTAACGCCTGACCTTCTGACCTTTCCCTGGTGATTAATATCCCAAAGCGCAGTATGTTTAATCCAAGAGTGAATAAATCAGCGAAAAGGAACATTTGAAAGATATTTTGTGCAGTTGTCATGGTGAAATGATCCTGGCTCGGCCTCCCTCTCAGGCCGGTACTTTTCAGTAATTGTTCACCTTCCTTCTCCCACAGTCCGGCGAGCTGGGACGTGGTGTCAGTAACGTAATGAGCAGACCGTCCCCCCGACCTCTGGCACAAGCCTCTCAAGGCGGAGTGGCAATAAATGGACATAAAGGTCCAGTTTAAAGTCTCTGCGTCCCCCTACTGATGAAATGATCTCAGCTGTTAAACCCCTCCCCCCACGTGTGTAAGGCCCCGCCCATCAAGAGCACCTGATCGGTTTCATATTTTGTTGGAGACCTCCGGGGGGGGGGGTCTATTTAAAAATATTGCATTGTGTTCCAGGTTTAAAACCAATAGAATACATAAATCCAAATATTTTCTACTATTTCAGCTCTTGCTCAGTGTTTTGCTCGATCATCAATTTTCCTGTGTGAAACCGAGTCCAATCTTTCCACATCTTTGCATATCTTTGCATCCCATATTCCTCCTCAGGTTGGTGGAGTTATCGCCAGAGATATATGAGAGAAGTCCTCACCCGCAAGCTCAGAGTTCCAGTTTAAATTTATTTGATTGCATTGTTACAGTCACTATGCATCACTATCCTTATGAGGCTATAACATACTTAAACCTTCATCTATGCAATGAATGGCTGCGTTACACGCAATTTCACAATTACATTTTTGGTCATTAAAGACATCAGAATCACCTGCTTTTTTCCTGAGCATTTGGACCATATTTTAACATTAACGCCCTTTATGTAATTTATGCGATCACATGCTTTCCAACACATAAATCCATTAAAAGACATCCCAATGTAATCATGTCTTCTGTTTCTGCTGCATTGCTGCTACAAACTCAGATCTCTATTTTCTTTCTCCTTATTCAACTAATTTATTCACACTTATTTAATTTATTCACACTTATTTATCTGCTGTAAAGCTGCCTGGTCATGTGCGGGGGCGCCCTCTGCTGGCCATCTAGCCACACTACACCTGGACGGAGTTTTAGTTATACATACATATATGGATTTATATAGTTTTACATCTATATACACATACGTTCAGAAATATACATTTGCCTGTCGGTGGGTACTATTGTTAAGAATATTGCATTGTTATTAAACGATTGCGTTTCGCTGCTAGTTATAAATGTGTTACAACACACGTATAAATGCGCGTTAAATGAGCAAACTCCCGCCTTTCAACTTCCTGCCGCTTTGCGAGGACGAACTACGAACTAGCGGACGAACTAAAATGGGGTATTTGAAGCAAATTGAGATCGAAAACTTCAAGTCCTGGCGAGGAAGGAGAATTATCGGCCCGTTGATGCGATTCAGTTGCATTATTGGCACTAATGGCTCCGGTAAGAGGACATTTTAAACGGTTAGCCTTCGCTAACTAGCCAGGTTAATATACGCTAATTAGCGTTGTCATTTATTTTATATGTTTTCCTCTTTTTGCAGGTAAATGCTCAACACGAGTCATTGGGTGTCGTAGTCACTTATTTAATTGACATACCCAGGAAATCTATATGTTTTTTAATGCTTAATTAGTGATTGCTGTAGACTTTATAGGCAGTTTTGTAGTGGTCGAGGCTACTTGCTGTTAACGGCTACACTATATATTTGCGTGTGTTTTAACGGGGCTCCGTCACCAGGGAAGTCCAACCTGATGGACGCCCTGAGCTTCGCCATGGGGGAGCGGTCGTCCACCCTCCGGGTGAAGCAGCTTCGCGACCTGATCCACGGCGCCCACATCGGGCAGCCGGTGTCGGACAGCGCCTCTGTGGCCATCCGGTACCGGGGCGACGCAGAGCAGGAGGTCGTGTTCTGCCGGCGCATCATCGGTTCGCTTCTGACTCACTTATTCGATTAGAAATTCGACTTTGGTTAAAAAGGATCTTTGTTCTGATATTTATCATTGTGTGGAGTTGTAGTCCGTCATGTTTTATTCATTTGCAGAACTATTTAGACACCAATTACTGTGTTTTAGGGAACTCCTCTGAGTATTTCATCAATAATGTCAAATTCACCCTGGCCAAGTACCTGGAGCAGCTGGAGATGGTCGGCATCGTGTCCAAGGCACAAAATTGTCTGGTTTTCCAGGTAAATGTTATTATCAACCATAATCTACGCATGTGGTGTTGAACATTAATGATGGCAACCTTTGAAATGTTAAAGCTTCCTTTAAAATGCCATCCAGCATGAGAGTAAAACAAAGAGGAGTGCGTGTTAGTAATATTGTACATTGACTGTTTACATGTGTCTCATTATCATATCAGGGTACAGTGGAGACTATAGCGTTGAAGGAACCGAAGGAGAGGACCAAGATGTTTGAAAGCATAAGCCAGTCAAAAGAATTGGCAGCAGAGTATATTAGGAGGAAAGAGGCCCTGCTAAAGGCTAAAGAGGACACACAGTTTCACTTCAACAAGAAGAAATCTGCCAGTGTTGAAAGGAAGCAGATGTTCAAAGATAAAGTAGAGGTATCTGAAGGCCGAAGCCTCTTTAACTCATCACATTTTTTTATTTTAATAGCACACCTGTTGAACTTCCATTTCAAACTTAAAAATGGCATCGCCCCTGTGATGGTGATGCTATCAGATATTAGACAGCCAAAGGACAAGTGTTCTCATAGCCAGAATAATTCCTGGGTGAACGGGATGTTATTGTGTTAGACCCCGATTCAACTCATCTGTGAACTCATTTTTCTG
Organism: Takifugu flavidus; assembly: GCF_003711565.1. Taxonomy (NCBI): domain Eukaryota; kingdom Metazoa; phylum Chordata; class Actinopteri; order Tetraodontiformes; family Tetraodontidae; genus Takifugu; species Takifugu flavidus. Next base: position 9,326,401 of record NC_079532.1, read on the forward strand.
TTCGCCTTTTTCTCAAATTTGGACGGAGCTCAGTGAGCCAAGCGCCAGTTCTGAGGTTATTAAAGTTATTTTGCCGGGGAAGCTCCCATTCTAGCTAACGCACAGCTGATGTAACTGGGTGAGGTAATAAGGTGCAGTTCATATTTAAAACTATTTTAATCTTATGGCAGATTAAAATTGCAAATACTAAATGTGGATAAGTTGCAGAGACAGGCAGACCGACCAACACGTAGGTATAAATGCTAACATTTTTAGGCTCGTAGACCACTGACTCCATTTTGGCCTGATATTTATTTTGAAGCTTATTTTAACGAGTGATCGGAACATTTCCTTGTCTAAGGTGTGTGTTGCGTTCATTTGCACCTGTCATTTCTCTGGATCTTCACACGTGTTTCCCAATTCCAGGCTCAGCGATATCAGGCCCTGCTGGACGAGCTGCAGGACAAACGCCTTCAGTTGAAGCTTGCTGAGCTCCACCAGAACGAACGGGCCGTCAGCGTTCTCAGCGGCACCCTGAGGGAGAAGCAGCAGGCTGCGGGTGAAAAGAATGACGAGCTGCTGAGCGAGGAGCAGGCGCTTAAAACCTGCAAGAAGGAACACGGACGCCTCAACAGAGAGCAGCAGCACCTGGAGAAGGAGATCCGGTGTGTATCGTCCTGTGTGCTGTCATAAACACTGATAAAAATCAAACACGTGTAACAGGAAACATCATTTACAGTAGCTCATAATGCAAAATATGGTTCTGTGGTGTGGATTCAAAATAAGCCTCCTAGAATGCAAGAATCATGTTGAATCTCTGGCAGCAAGTTTGTGGAGGATTCATTTCTTCTGGCTGTGTCTCAGTGCTCAAGAGCACGTGCATTCCCAGTCCAACGCCCAGTACATCAAAGCTAAAGTCAACTCCTCCCACCTCACAAAGAAGATGGAGCTGGCCCGTGATGCCTTGAAGAAGGCCGAGAAGACTTTGGTAACGAAGGAGCAGGAGCTCGTGGAGAGAAAGCAACAGATGGAAGAGCTGAAGAGAAGCTGGAGGAATTACGAGAAGAAGGCACGTGAGGAAGGAATGTCCCGGGAGAGACACATCGAGCTGGACGAGGATCAGGTCTGTGCAGACGTTTACCTGTTTACCTGACATTTTTGGTATCAACTGCCACCAGATTGTTACAGGTCATTGGGCCACTCAACTTTGATTGTAACCTTTCCAGTTGAAACTCTAAAACCTCACGTGCCTTAAATGTGTTTCTCTTTCAGCTGAAGCAATACAGAGACCTGAAGGAGCTGGTTCACCAGCAGGGTGCTGGTCTCAGCCAGCAGGCAGAGAAGATGAACTGGGAGGTGAGATCGGACCACGAGAAGATCGTTTTTGACCAGCGCAGAAAGAAGGAACTGGAGGTACAATTGATAGCAATCAAGAGGTCTCCAAAGATAGTTAAATAACTCCTTTATTTTCTGTATACATGGGTAATTTTATGTCCCGAGCTGATGTAGCCTGAAAGTGGCTGGTGATGACAATTATTCCGAGTACTGATGCTTTTAAAAAGGCCCGATGCCAGTACCGGGTACAGGAACTCACCCAGACACGATCACGATGCATCTGTTGTAGGCGGCTCTCAGGAGCAACCAGGCTCAGCTGGACGATTTGATAAGCAGGGCCGAGAAGCTAGAGGAGTACGCCAAGAACTGCAGGTATACTATGGAACAGGCATTTTACACCACAGTGCCCTGATGAGCAGTCGTACGGCGAATTAATCAGCTGCTTAAAGTAGAATGAATGATTTCTGGAGTTCAGCTCAACGCTCGACGAATCCCGGCGCCAGGAGGAAAGTCTGAGTGTAGAGCTGGAGCGAGGACGTCAGCGTAGCGAGAAGGTCGCCCAGGAACTGAGCCAGGTGCTGGAGGAGCTCAGGAACGCGCGATTGGACAACCATGAGAGCAAGAGACAGCTGCAGCGCAAAGAGCTGCTGGAGAAACTGTCCAGACTCTACCCTGAAGCTGTGGTAAGAGAGGAGGCAGGTGTCAGGAAGGTAAGAATGTTGTGACAAGTCCAAGTAATTGTTCATCATTTACCTTTGCTCCAGTATGGTCGACTGGCTGACTTGTGCAGCCCCATCCATAAGAAGTACCAGCTCGCTGTCACCAAGGTGTTTGGCCGCTACATGAACGCCATTGTTGTGTCCTCAGAGAAGGTGGCCCGTGAATGCATCAGTTTCATCAAGAACGAGCGAGCTGAACCCGAGACCTTCCTGCCCATCGACTACTTAGATGTGAGTTCAGGCTGCGTCAGTGGTGTCGTGACTGAACGGAGGAGCAGAGAAATGATTGCACCTTTGTGCCCCAGGTGAGTCCTCTGAATGAGAGGTTGAGGACGGTGCCTGGTGCCAAGATGCTGGTGGATGTTGTGCAGATCAGCGCGGCTGTGGGCGTGAACCAGCTGAGAAAGGCCGTGCACTTTGTCTGTGGCAACACTTTAGTCTGCGAAAGCATCAAAGACGCAAAGAGCGTGGCTTTTGACAGACCGGAGCGCCACAAGGTGAACTTCCACAACACAAACCCACCATAGTCATTGTGCACAACGTACGCTTTGAACGGCACGTCTGTTTCCCGTAGACTGTATCTCTGGATGGGACGCTGTTTTCCAAGTCAGGGGTGATCTCAGGAGGGTCCAGCGACCTGCGCAACAAAGCTCGCTGCTGGGACGAGAAAGCTGTGGTGCAGTTGAAGGAACGGAAAGACCAGCTGACAGCAGAGCTCCAAGTGAGTTAACAGGACAAGTATCCCCTTTGGGAAGAGGCTCAGCAGCTGGAGAAGCTCACGACGGTGGTCCTGTTGTTGCCTCTGGTTCCGTCAGGATTTATTGCGACTGAGGCGGAAGGAGTCAGATCTGAAGCAGATCGTCGCTCAGGCTCAGGGAGCAAAGACCCGACTGAAATATGCCAAAGCTGACCTGGACAACATCACAAAGAAGAACGTAGTTCACTACCGAGCGGTGGGGCTTCAGCCTTCATGTCCGTTCGTTGTGGTTGGAACGTGAAAAGAAAATGATGGTGCTGGTTGATTTCAGGAGATCTCTCGTTTGGAGAGTGAAAAAGCAAATCTGGACTATCAGATCCAGATGCAGCAGGAGTGTGTGGAACTAAAGGATGCGGAGATGAAGAAGACGAGAGAACAGATTGAGCAGGTAACGCGTGTAAACCGTCGTCTTACGTGAACCGAGCGTTTAGATTTGCTGTGTTGTAACAGAAACTCTAATTTTGACTATGGATCCCATATCTCATGAGTGTGCACCTTCTGTGGTTTTCAGATCGAGCGCTCGGTGTTTGCTGACTTCTGCGCTGAGATCGGTGTGGAAACCATCAGAGAGTACGAGCAGGAGTATCTGAAACAGCAAACGGAACTGGACAAGAAGCAGTACGACCAGCACCTCTCTGAGAATGCCACCGAGACCCGAGCGATCAGCAGGGGACAGACTGGGCTGATGATTGTCCTGTGTCTCTGCAGGCTGGAGTTTGAGTCGCATCGCACTCGCCTCAACGCACAACTGGAGTACGAACAAAAGCAACTGGATCAGCAGAAGATCAAGAGGTCCAAAATGGAGGAAACTACTAAAAAAACTGAGGCAATGATGGCTGAACATAAGGAGGTGTTTGTCTTTTTTAGAACTAGTTAACGTGGCGACAGCACCATTGTGTGCTGCTGAGGGGCACAATGCAGGTAAACCTGATTTCTGCCTCACACTCAGGGGGAGAAGAAGCTGCTGCTGGATGTGGAGGAAGCCCAGAACAAACTGGCAGCGCTGAAGAATCAGCTGCTGTTGAAGACCAGCCAGGTGGCCGATGCCAAAGCTGAGCTGGATCACAAGTCCAGGAGCATCCAAAAGATCAACAAGTGCGTGTCTAACTACTGCGAGTGCACGTCTAGATATGGAGAGAGGAGTTAATATTGAAGATGGTCTCATGAGTTTAATGTGCTCCAAGGACCATTTATCATATTTAATGACACCATTTAAAACTGCCTTTCTTTCCTGCCTCATGCTCTCAGGGATTTTGTGAAGCTCCAGCGGGAGGTGATGAGTGCGGAGACCGCTTTGGAGCAGAAACGCATGGCCAGACACAACCTGCTGCTGGCCTGCAAAATCCAGGGGCTGCCCATCACGCTGCTGTCTGGGAACCTGAATGACATCAGCGAGGTGCAGGTACAGAGGCCAGAAGGACATTTGAGTTTGGAGTCGTACAGCTAGAACTGAGTGTGTGTGTGTGTGTGTGTGTGTGTGTGTGTGTGTGTGTGTGCTTCCAGATGGACACAGAGACTGAAAGCACCTTGGGCACCCTCGACTTGTACGAGAGGGAGGCCCTGCTGATCGTCGACTACTCCAGTCTGGCTGCAGAGCTGAGGGTGAGACGTGAACCCACCCAAACGTGCCTGTGAGGCGTCCCTTTCTAACGCTGCTCGTGCACGTCCCCAGAGTGTGCAGACAGAGCAGGAGGCCGAGGCCTGCCTGCACCGGCTGAGAGAGGCGCTGGCGTCTGTAGAGGACGTGCTGTATCACACCACTGCCCCCAACATGAAAGCTCTGGAGAAGGTGAGGGAGGTGAAGGACAAGTTCCAGGGTGTGGCAGAAGGTAATTCCTGATCTATTCTGATCATCATTTTAATACAAAGAATGCCTTTCATATTTAAAGGGACGTTTAAATCAACCTGCGCCGCCATTTTTCTCCTGTCACTTCTCAGCGTTTGATGCCAGCACCAGAGTTGTGAGGAAGTGCAGTCAAGAGTTTGAGCAAGTGAAATTCCAGCGCTGTCAGCGCTTCAACAAGTGCTTCGAGCACGTTTCCGTGGTGATTGACCAGATCTATAAACGGTTGTGCAGGAACAGCAGCGCTCAGGTGTTGCCTTTAACCATTTGATGACACTGGGGAAGGATTAAAGAACAATTCTGTTGAGTTCGATTTTTATGCTGATTAAAACTCAAATTTCAAATTGCACTCAGGTTTCTTCCAGCACATCAAGGTTGTTCCCCACATCAGCCAAATCCCCTGATTAGCTGCACTCAGACTTGCTATCTGGATGCTTTGACCCAAAAACCTGACCTGATAGCGACAAACGGAGCTCAGTTTTGGATTCCGCACCCAGAAACGAGCTAAAAGCAGCAGTCAGACCGAACTCAACAGAAGTTGTGTTAGTGTTATCCACAAAACCGTTCCAGCGTGTGTAACACAGGTGAGGCAATAACGGAGCTCTGTGCTCAGGCCATTCTGAGTGCAGACAATCCCGATGAGCCGTTCCTCGGGGGCATCAACTACTGCTGCGTGGCCCCGGGGAAACGCTTCACGTCCATGGACAATCTGTCGGGCGGGGAAAAGGCCATCGCCGCCTTGGCCCTGTTGTTCGCCATCCACAGGTACGGATGCAGAAGAGGTTTTACATCACCCTTTGTTCCAGATGAGCCCTGCTGCTGGTTCATAACGCCTGTCTTTTGTTCTGGGGGGGTTCCTCGCTGCGGTCACTGGCGTCAGCTTCTGTCCTGCTCCTTTCTTTGTCTTGGATGAGGTGGATGCAGCGTTGGACAACAGCAACATTGGAAAGGTGGAACTCCAGATCAGCGACTTCCTTTGGTTTCCTCTTTTTGTTGATCTGGTGTTTTTGCTCTGGATCCAGGTGACCAGTTTCCTCCAGGACGAGTCCAGCAGCAACATGCAGATCATTGTCATCTCTCTGAAGGAGGAGTTCTTCTCCAAGGCCGATGCTTTGCTGGGGGTTTACTCTGTTGTAACTAACATTTTTTAAAAGCTTTGGCAAGTGATCAAATGTGTCTTCATGGATCTGATGTGACATTTGCCTTTTTACAGTATGAGGACTGCATGGTGAGCCACATTCTAACTCTGGACCTACGACCCTACCCTCTGGCTGAGGAGGCCAGGGAAAAGCAGGCCCACGTGGAGAGAGTCAGGCCTGTGTAGCCTCCTGTGGGAAGCATTTCTGTCCAGCTCAATATCGCTGTTGGATCGTTAGTCTTCGTGTGTTCAGAGCATTTCTAAGTTGCTCCGGAAGGCTCAAGTCAAGCGCTGTTTTAGACTCGGTTGGAGGGTTGTGAAGTTGTTATATCTGAAGCGTTTATCATTGAGAGAGAAATGTAGAGGCTGTTTCTGTGTTCACGAATATGTAAAAACCTCTACTTAGAAAAGGTCCAACCAGTATTATTGGTTTTACATTCTCAACTGTTTTGTTGGCCACGAGAGCCCAATTTATCTAGGTTCATTCTGAAGTTAGTTAAACGAAGAATTAATACAAAATAATTGCTGTTATGTTTTAAACGAGTTATTTGTATTAAATGATTACCAGGTTATTACTCCGCTCCCCGGTGTGCTGCACGTTAGTGCCGCTAGGGGGCGGTAGCTGAACATGTCTGGCCGGGGTCGGTCGACATCACGTGATAGCTATTTACGGAAGTGTTCGCCACTGCTATCAGTACTGTGCTTTACAATTAAAATATAAATAGGAACCAGGAAGCTGCGCACTGTCTGTCACTCACCGCATCACTCGTGATTGAGCTTTAAGGTAGCCGGAAATAGCGACTGAATGCGGAGAGGCGATATTTAATGAGCGCTAACTAGCCTGACTCCAACGATACTAACACTGTCCCTCCAAGGTTGATACTTGGTTTTTTTAATGCACTACATTAATGGTTAAAGTCTATGTCTACATTATTTAATACGGTGGGTTACACTGTCCGCTAAGAGGCTAATTTAAGGTTAGCGCTATGGGTGCTGAACAAAGTGGCGATGCGGAGCACAAACACTCCGATCTTAATTCAACTGGTGAGTGTGACATCCTTTATAGCTTCATTTTTTCCTCATTACTGTAGAAGAGTACCAAATTAGTATTCAAGCATAGCTAGGACACGTCTACCAATGTGTGTGTGTACGCCATAAATGCACATACTTGTATACATTTGCATATTTGAGTCAGTTTCTGCAGGGTGTATTTGCCATCGTTGATCCTGTAACTTGTTTTCTGCAGCAGCACCATCTCCAGCGAGGCAGAAGGCAAAGATGGATGATATTGTTGTTGTCGCTCAGGGTACCCAGTCATTGCGAAACATCCACAATGATCCGGATGTCATAAAGCTTCAAGAAATACCCACTTTTCAGCCTCTGTTAAAAGGTGAGCTTAAGCATCACTGACCCGCCCAAACCAACCTTTTTATTTAGCTTGCATGTCGCGAGGTACAGCTGGCTAAATCTACAACATTGATGTGAGACACAAGGTGTGATTTGAATTAAAATGAGGCTCCTTGCGTCAGATAAGCTGCGACTGAGGTGTCATCCTCAAGCTGCACCAGTCCATTTTTAAACTGTGCAGTGACGCTCTCGCTGTATCCCATCAGCACCCTGTCTGTCAGGGAATAATGAGCCAAGTGTCCTGTGTAGGTGTTGCCTTCTTAAAATATCAGAAGGGTGACTTGTGCCACATCCTGTGCTAAGTTAATGACAATAATTATCATGTCTTGTGCTCTTGTCAAGTGCTACTCTGGTTCTGCGTTTCATTTGTGGGCGCCTCTCCACAGGAGTGCTGAGTGGCCAGACGTCGCCCAGCAGCGTGTATCTGGAAAGGCTGGATGCTGCTCAGGTTCTGCAGCTCTGCATCAGATACCAAGATCACCTCCACCAGTGTGCTGAAGCTGTGGCCTTTGACCAGAATGCCCTGGTCAAGAGGATTAAAGAAGTAACCATAGCAGACATGAGTGTTCACACATTTAATTACCAGCCAAATTTATAGTTATAGCAGCTAAGTTATAGGAACTCTCCTGAAGCATGAAGTGGAAATATTGCCCTCTTGTGGTAAATCAAAGTCTCACAACTATTTAGTTTATACTTTGGGGACCAGTGAATCCCTGCACCACCAAGATGTATATTATATTTTATCTTATGGGAGGTTATTAAACATAGTAATCTCTGAAATGATAAAGCCATAAATCACCAAGGTCACTTTCTTATTTGTAGATGTGAAAATTACTTTACCAATTATTTATAGAGTCTGTTCGTTGATATTCTTAATGGCTTGGATGGTAAATGCAGGATGTGAAACATTGTAGAAATGAAACAAAAGCCATAAAACACTGTCGGCACCCTGGAGGGTGGCAGCAGCATAAAGATAAGAGTTCAAAGAAAGTGCTGCTGTGTTCAAATGTAATTACAGTCACAAAGAGCCAAGGACAGCTTTTAAAATGCCCAACATGTTCTTAAAGCACATCCAAGCCTTCCCTGATTGTTATGCAGGGCAGATTGAAATGTGATCCAGTCTGTTCGAGGTCAGCTGGACTCTGCGCTATTCTGTCCTGTTTAAAGGAATTTTATAGTTATTTAAAGCATTTTCCTGTTTAAATATTGTTGGTGCTGTAACTGAAGAAAACCCTGTTTTAATTTCAGATGGATCTGTCCGTTGAGACCCTGTTCAGCATAATGCAGGAGCGCCAGAAGCGCTACGCCAAGTACGCCGAGCAGATCCAGAAAGTCAACGAGATGTCCATGATCCTGAGACGCATCCAGATGGGCATCGACCAGACGGTGCCGCTGATGGAGCGCCTCAACAACATGCTTCCTGAGAGCGAACGCCTGGAGCCCTTCAGCATGAGGCCGGACGGGGATTCTGCCACTAAGCAGCTTCCTTAGCTGCCTCTGAGCAGAGTCCAGCCACCCTCTGTCTGGGAGGAGTAGCAGGTCTGTCCTTCTGTGGGGAGATGTTCCCAGAACCACTAGAACACTACAGAACACTAGAACATTCACCCTCTCCCTTCATTGTAACGGTCGAGTTTTACACATGAAGATCTCAGATCTCCACTTTCTTCACACATCTCAGCAGGAGTCAGACAGACGATCTGCTACCCGAACTATTCTGTGATCAACCTGTCCATGACGTACCAGAGCTATGATGGCGGACGTATCCTACAACCCTTATGGAGACATTCATCAAGAGGAATTTGGCTCACACAAGGATTTGGACGGCTTCTCACAAGGTGGTCCAGAAAGGCCTTTGGACAATAGACTCAACGTTGACTTGGTCGACTTTGTTTCCATGCAGATTAGAGACAGATGAAAGGTTCCACTGCAGCTTCAGACGTAACGGCTGAGTTCCTGAAGCCTCGGCAGCATCACCTCAGATGGGAGAAATCACCTGCTTGATGGATCCAGCTGTGCAGACTCTTTGTTTTTACGCAGGATTCCTGCTGCCAGAATTCCTTAGTTCCAGTTTTAGTCCGTGCTTCAACCAAGAAGAGAATTGTCCAAAAGTATTAATCAATAATAAATGTTGCAGTTTGTGAAACCGTCAAAAAGTAAAATGAATCCACGTTTCAACATCAGCCGTGTTCGTTTTTAGGTTTTCCGTCTTTGCTCGTCTCCGATCGTTTGGTTGTTTTGGAAGATTTTGGCTTCATACATTTTGTTTGAGGTCTAAATGTTCAGAATTGCACCATTAAATTAAAAAGCTGCGGTGGGTCACGTCCCCTCCTGTGCTCTTCCCTCTACTTCCTGATTCATTTGATCTAAATTACAGCCGGACCATTTGGACCAGAAGCCATTTGAACGTGATTAATCACCCTGAGACCCAAAACAGCTGCGAGCGGCGCCGACAGTGCTGGAGGCTGATGTTCGTTGGAGATAATAAAGGGACATCACGCATCCATGTTGTAATTGTTTTAACCCCGTTGTTCACATCATTGTTGATTCTGCAGCACGTTTCTCAGAAGGTTCCAGGTATTTGGCCACTTCAGTCCAAATCATGATAATAAGCACTTTGGTTTGGAGGCCTGCACACCCCCGTTAAACCCCTGGCTGTGACAGGCTGTCAGCATCTGTTCTAACCCCTGTACCTTCTGCCCTCTGCTTAGAGCTGGAGCTTTACCTTCTCTGTTGGGGTTGGCCTAATCCAGCCAGATGAGGGTGAGGAAGAAGGACCGGTAAGTAGCCCATTAGCTTCCCTCTTCAGCCATGTTCCGGCTGACCTGGTCGGTGTCTCTCAGCTCAGCCGCCATCTGTGAGTTCCTTTGGCCCAAACCTGTAATCACAACACAAGGGGGAGTCACACGGAACCAGAACTTTGGCTTTATGATTGGAAAAACATCGAGAACACTGAAGAAACTGAGGCGGTTGGAGGTTGTGTGTTTGATCTGCTTTGACGCTGAAGTTAAAGTTTGGGATGAACGTCTTTGGGAACGCCGCACGTGTGCTGAGCTCTAATGAGAAGTGGCATTAAAGGGTTTTGCCTGGAGGGCCCGACTGGTACCAGAGAGCAGCTCCTCCCTAGATGGAGCAGCTTCAGTCTGATTAAACCGGCTGAGTAGCTTCTTGAATTTTTCATCAGTATGTAAACACGCTGAGCTCGATTACGCCTACAAAAGGATCCACCTGCCTTTAATGGCTTTAAGGAACAGAATAATTCAGAATTCATTGACACAAGGTAGAGACTTACTTTTCCTTTGAATTGGTTCCTTTGAGATTTCCTTTCATGTGTAAATTAAAACTTGAAATATGTCCTTAACGGCCCAGGGACTATTATTTGAAGGCTGGAGCAGAAATTGGCGTTGCCTTCTGTGTAGCGGCTGATGATGAAGAGGAGCTCCTGACGCTCAGAGCTGGATATTAATGTCACTGATTCCATCCCACCTGCCGCCAGGGCAGCCATTGTCTGGAATGAAAGGGAAATCCAATTTCCCACGTATCCTCCTCATTTGAATATAAATCCAAGGCTGTCAGGGAGACACAGGAGAACAGGAGGGAGACACAAACACAAATATTTCTCTCCCGTCAATGGCACCGTTCACTCTGGGGTTTAAACCGGATCAGACGGCTTCCTGCTCTTTAACTGTTGCTAGGAAACAACACTGGCCAAAAGTCAAGTAGTGCAACAGTTACTGACCCCCGATATCCAAACTGGGTCACGTTGGAGATGGTTGATAAGGATGCTGCTCTGCCGGTCCGTCACCGGCGAGATGGACCAGGACGCGTCGGGTTTCTGTAGATGGGACTGGAGGGTTCAGCTCCAACAGAAGGTTCACGCTGCTGCTGCATTACTGGTTCGTTAGTCAGTCGAGCTCCAGTGAAGCAACGAGGAGTTCTGATGGTTCTGATTGACAGTGACGGACGAATGAAGGACGGACAGGTGGACGGACGGGCATCGGCGCGTCAGCCAGACTGTCAACCGGACTCTGGGTCACAGCCTGTGGGGGCGCGGAGCAGCGCCTCCCCCTGAGAAGGTCTGAACAGCAGAACCATGAAGGTTGCTCTGAAGAACCACTGGGTGTCAGCTTTGTGGCTTCAGCGCGCTCAGCGTGGCGTGGACCACTGGGCACCGCCGGGGGGGGCGGAGTTCAGGCAGGACGGCGGCTTCATGAGGGACGACAACAAGAAGGTGGACCTCATTATCCTGTGTATTCTTTTTATGGAAATGTAATTATGGTCAACAATGGCCTCCTCTTCAGCCTGTACTGAGCTGGCTGCTCAGCGTGTGTGTGTGTGTGTGTGTGTGTGTGGTGTGTGTGTGTGTGTGTGTGTGTGTGTGTGTGTGTGAGATCCTTCATTAATATGTTGAGTCTCTCTACACTGCTCAGCAGATCAGAGGTTGGGTCCTGCTTTGTTCCGATGGTTCAGCGTCTGTGAGGACCCTCCAGCTTCGTTCACAACACCACCTGAAACGTCCTCTCCTTTTCTGCTGCTTCCTGAGAGGTAAAAGAAAACAGGGATGGACAAATCCAGTCCTCAAGGGCTTGATCCAAGCTGGGTTTGGGGCCCAGCAGGCAGAAGCTGTCTCACCCAGGGGAGCAGAACCTCAGGTGGAAAACTCGGCTTGAATCCGGCTCTCGACTGGATTTAACTGCTTTAATGCTGCTCCCAAAATATCAATCAAATTATGTGTTTGCAACAAATTGGCACTAAAATCTAAAGTAACCCATCAACTCTGAATAAACAAGTCCCACCACACAGAACCGGATAAAAGGCTCTATTTTGCCCCCCCCCCAGTGATCCAAACCTGAGCCGTTCATCCAGCCTTGACTCAATAAGGGGCTTTCCTCCCAAACCGGTGATTTTGGGTTTCCTCCTGGAGGCTCGTGCACGCCGCTGTGACCTCCACCGCAGCATTAACATCCATTAAACGGCGTTTTGAATAATTCATCCCATTTCAGAAGCTCTGACCCTGGAAGGAGGGAGCCGGAGGAGAAGCCGCCGCGCCGCCTTTCATCCCGTTCCGCCCAGTTAGAACGTGAGTAGCTCTGGACTGAATATTCAGCCACACTGGGAGCGTCTGCAGCCCCTCAAACGGCAGGTTGATCAATATTCAGCCCTCATTCAGGGAAGGGAAGGGATGGGATGGGATGGGATAGGATGGGATGGGATGGGAAGGGATGGGAAGGGAAGGGAAGGGAAGGGATGGGATAGGAAGGGATAGGATGGGAAGGATGGGATGGGAAGGGATGGGATGGGAAGGGATGGGATGGGAAGGGAAGGGATGGGATGGGATGGATGGGATGGGATGGGAAGGGATGGGATGGGATGGGATGGGAAGGGATGGGAAGGGATGGGATGGGAAGGGAAGGGATGGGAAGGGAAGGGAAGGGATGGGATGGGATGGGATGGGATGGGATGGATGGGATGGGATGGGATAGGATAGGATAGGATGGGATAGGATGGGATGTTCCCAACCCGAATGGAGTTTTCCTTAATGCTGAGACCTGCCATCAGACATCTGTTGCCCTTGGTAACCGTTTCCAGAGCTGCTTCCAGTGGTTAAACATCTCATTAACAGACTTTAGATGATGTTTAAATGGACCAATCGTCCCTTCTAACAGGAAGAAACCCTGAACAGAACCAGGCTGTGGGTGGGGAGCTAGAGGAATGTTCTCTGAAAGGTTTAAAGCTCCGTGGCAGCTCTTCAGAAACCGTTCGTCTCCCCGGACGTGTTGCACTCATTTTGCCCCATGATTCATTTTTCTCCCTCTCAATTCTTCGCCCCAAATTCCTCCCAACACAAAAGCGCCGACTCTTTTGTCACAAACAATAAATTAAGGAGGCAGATGAATAATCACGTCACAGGGAATCCAATTCCAATCCCAGGTTTGGGACAAGGTAATGGATGGAGTTGGCGATGATGTAATGGAGACGCGGCGAGGCTGCGGAGCTGTGCTGATCCTCTCCGTCCTCTCTGATGGGAACGCCGATGATGTATAGCGGAGATGAGGGAAAGTATTGACTGTAGCTGGCACAATCATCACTCTCTCGGCGTTCCTCAAGGTCCTGTATTAATCATCCTGCGGTCAGGAGTGGATGTGGTGGAGAAGCAGTCGCATCCTTTCCTGCTTTAGAATCAAAGGACGCGAAATCGGATTTTTTTGGCAGCAGCTGAAGACGAAAATGAGGCAATATTTGAAACATCTGGCCCACATCCTGCAGATCAGCAGCGTAGAGGGGGGGGCCTCCAGCAGGCTGTGGTTGTGTTAGATGTTTCTCCAGGAGCAGCGTTGTGGCTCGTCCCTCCATCTTAAATGGGCCAACTGGTAACGGAGATCCAATCACCTGGAGACATCCCAGTTAGACCTCGCGTTGCTCATAAATCTTTCATTGATTTATTAATCTATTCATGAATTAGATTAGCTGGTCTCCAACGTCCCCCCGAGCCCGGAGCTTGATGGTGGTCACAGGGTTCTGGCTGATGTGGACATCAGCAGATGTGCTGCTCGCTGACAGACGTCCATGTCTGTGGTCATAAAGGTGACTCTGCTATGGGCCAAGCAGACCTGTGGAATGAATAGCAATTAGCGCCCCCTGCTGGCACAAGAGGATGATTACGCTGCTCTCTTGTTCTCCTGGTGAACAGCTGAGCTTTGAGGGCTTCTTGAGAAGAGCCAGAAACTGGACTGGAGCTTCCGACCGGTTTAACGGTCCAGCATCAGAGAGTTGTGCTTCAGATAAGAGGGGTGGTTTTAAATCCCAGAGCTGATTAGATACGCGACTGTGTGCAGAGGAGCTTTGAGATGAACATCAAAAGGTTCCTCCAGTTCTGGTGTTCCTGCAGGTTCCTGTCAGCAAATCGTGTGTTTATTGGCGTTTATTTACTATATTCAACAGTCATTCAGTCCTATTATCATTAGCTGTTAGACAGCATCGTCCTGCATTTAAAGACTAAATTAGTATATTTACAACAGTCATGAATACAAATGAGTCATTCGTTTATGAAATATTAATCAAAACAGCATCAGATGATCACACGTCTTCCATTTAATGAAGGACGTGCACGTGGGTGGGTGTGACGTTTTCCAGCAGTCCTTGAAGGTTACATCGTTAAATAAATTGGGTAAATGTGCACGTGTAGCCATCGTTGACCCGTGGTGGGTCCAGCTGACCAGAGGAGACGGGGAAGGTTCAAACGGTTCTTTCTTCCCTTATCAGCAGCGTGGCGCCGTCTCAACGCTGGCCGTGGCGCCGTCTCAACACCGGCCGTGGCGCCGTGTGACCTGAATGATTCAGGACGCCTCGATCTTTGAAACGGCTGCGGCACGCCGCCCCGAGCAGCCACGTTAATGATCAGGTCAGCGGCGTGCTCAGGACCTTCGGCGCTCACATGAACGTTTGTAATATTCTCACAGAAGAAGAAAAAGCCGGTCGGATCGACGCTGTTAAAGGGATTAAAGGCGGAAGCAGGAGGGAGAATAAGCAGTTTAGAGAGGGAGGCGGCGTGGGCGGTGCAGCTGTGGCGCCGTGTGCTGCCTCTTTAAGAGGGGGGGGGCAGCAGGCGGGGGGGGGGCAGACGCTGCTTGTGACACCTTGCAGTGGAGAGTGAGGGGGTGGCAGGGAAGAAGAGAGGGCGCTTCAGTGAGGAGCCAGCCATCGGAGGAGGATGCACAGCAGCGCCGCCACCGCCGCGCCTGCCTTCACGCCGCGCTGACGTCCCCTCGCCGTCCTCCCGCCGTCCCCCCGCCGTCCCCTCGCCGTCCCCCGCCGCAGTGATGGACGTGACCGAGGTGAGTGGAGCCGTGGGTCCGCGTGCACGTCTGCTGTGGGCAGCTGAGCCGAGCCAGCAACTTCTGCAGAGTTGGAGGCTTGTTGACACCTGCTGGCTGGAGGTGGCGGCGTGGCTCCTCCCTGGGGGGCGGGGGGGGCGGCGGTGTGGGGATAACCCGCCTTCGTCTGCCGGGGGGATTACGGCGATTCCCCGTGGCCCCCCAGCGGCCCGGTTACGCTTGCGTCGGGTTGGACCTGTAACGGTGACCTGATGGTAGCGCACGTTGCCTCTGAGAGGACGCTGTCACGCCGGGCGCCGCCGCCTCCGGCGTTATTGATGTTGGCAAAGCTAAGAGCCACTGGACTCAGGGAGGAGTGGACCGCTCCATCAGGAGAACCCGGGCTCCATCAGGAGAACCTGGGCTCCATCAGGAAAACCTGGGCTCCATCAGGAGAACCTGGGCTCCATCAGGAGAACTCGGGCTCCACCAGGAGAACCCGGGCTCCACCAGGGGAACCCGGGCTCCACCAGGAGAACCTGGGCTCCATCAGGAGAACCCGGGCTCCACCAGGAGAACCCGGGCTCCATCAAGAGAACCCGGGCTCCATCAGGGGAACCCGGGCTCCATCAGGAGAACCCGGGCTCCATCAGGGGAACCCGGGCTCCATCAGGAGAACCCGGGCTCCATCAGGAGAACCCGGGCTCCATCAGGAGAACCTGGGCTCCATCAGGAGAACCTGGGCGGTCCTTGTCCGTGTTGGTGGCGACAGAAGGAGCCACACGTCCTCCTCGTGTCTGTCCCAGCTGTCTGTTGTCCTGCAGCCTCAAAGCCGTCCTCACTGGTCCGTCCTCATTGATCCCGTCCTTATTGGTCCCGTCCTCACTGGTCCCGTCCTCACTGGTCCCGTCCTCATTGGTCCCGTCCTCATTGATCCCGTCCTTATTGGTCCCGTCCTCACTGGTCCCGTCCTCATTGATCCCGTCCTTATTGGTCCCGTCCTTATTGGTCCCGTCCTCACTGGTCCCGTCCTCATTGGTCCCGTCCTCACTGGTCCCGTCCTCACTGGTCCCGTCCTCACTGGTCCCGTCCTTATTGGTCCCATCCTCACTGGTCCCGTCCTCACTGGTCCCGTCCTCACTGGTCCCCCGGTGGCTCCATGCAGGCTGGCTCCTGACCCGGCCAGACCTCCTCCTTTAATCACAGCGGGGGGTCGTAGCTCACTCTGAAGGATCGATAAACAGTGTGTGAGCACATTCATCGATAACTGAGGTGGTTGGTAGCTTTAAAGACAAAACCGTCCTTCCTGCCTCTCGAAGGCAAAGCTGGTTACCAACAGGTGACCAGTCCAGCACGGGGCTGCCAGGGACCCCCTGGTGGGACGTGACGGGTCCCTGGTGGGTCACGTCCCACCGCGCTCAGCAAGTCTTTGGGTTTTAATCTGGCTTTTCTCGAATGCTAACGGTTAGCATGAGTCATTGCTAAAGCTGTGATGAGGTCATCCGCAGTGACGTCATCAGGTGTTGAATCCCAACATCCCATAGTCACCCTGGACTGGTGAATCTGGGGGACGGTTGTCATTATAAATGCCTGCGTGCGTAAAGACTCGCTGGCTCCTTTAATCCCGATTTGCCTTCCTCAGTCAGAAGGAACGTCCGTCCCTGGTTGGTTCGCTGCAGATTATCTGGTAATCTGGAATGTTTACAGGTCCAGTCCTCAAAATGGCATCGCCGCCTTTTATTTACGTTCTTTTGATTTTCAATTCTTAATCCAGATGTTGCGTCATCACTCGTCCTGCCAAGATAATCTTAATCATGTCCTCCAGCCTGCGAGTGTGTGTGAGATTACAGTTGAGACTGTGTGTGTGTGTGTGTGTGTGTGTGTGTGTGTGTGTGTGAGTGTGTGTGAGTGTGTGTGAGTGTGTGTGTGTGTGTGTGTGTGTGTGTGTGTGTCTCACACGCTAACACACAACTCTGGTCTCTGAACCTCCTCTCCGCCTCCCAACATCTCATATTAACACGACTTTCTTTGGGCTTTTTTCCCTCCGTAATCCTCATAAACCCACATTTCCAGGACAGCAGCGGCGTTCCCGGCCAGCAGAACCGGGCCGTTCCCGGCCAGCAGAACCGGGCCGTTCCCGGCCAGCAGAACTGTTCCCGCTCTAACGACTGATCAGCTCGACACAGGCAGCGGCGTGTTGCTGGAGTAAAAATAAACGGAGGTGTCTGCGAGGCGGCGGCGCTACGGCGTGAATGCTAATCTGTTAGTAAAAGTCCAGAAGCCGTTGATCCAAGTCTGAGTCATTCCAACCAAGTTCCCTCCTTTCGGAACAGCGGCAGGACGCCGCCACCGGCCCAGTGGAGGTTTAAAAATGCAGCGTGCGGAACAACACGAGGCTCCCGGGGCTCCTGGCCTTCAGCGGGAGGAAGCCGCCTTGGACCGGAGAAGCCTTCACGCCATCTGCTCACAGCCGAGGTGCAGCGCTCCATCTCGGCGCTCCATCTCGCTCCGGTACTTTTCCATCTTGTGAGCGTGACATGTTCTGCGCGCCAAAGGGAGCCGAGATCATGGCGATGGCGGCGGCGGCGGCGCCAACAGATGCTGCCTTTGGCGCTCATTTCCTCGGTATTTCAGAGCTTCTCCAACTTGCTTTTCTTCACAACGTTCCCACCTCAGAATCCCACCGGACCTCCCGACCTCTGACCTCTGACCCCCGACCGAACCACCGACAACCTCCAGGCTCGACACCTTTTAAACTAGAGATGAAGAAAGATCCAAAAGAGCTTCCAGATCCTGGAGTTATTCCGGTCTTCAGATGTGTTCAGGAGCCGGGATCATGCCCCCAGACCCCCAGTCAGGAGGGCAGCGCCTCTTCCGAAGAACGCCCGCCGTCTTCGCTGGAGTTTCATTTCTCCCGTGTTTCCACCTTTGATCTGCCTCCCTCCAACTTTGGAGAACTTGGAGGCGGGAAGCCTGCGGAGGTCCCAGGAGGCACAATTATCCATCAGCCTGATCAGGAGGTGGAATTAATGTGGCCCTGATGTTGCCTGGTGTCACCTCAGGAGCAGCAGGTATTCCGGCCCATGAGGTCCATCAGGAGCTCGGACAGTTCCGGACACACCACGACCTGACATCACAGCTCGCCTCGCCTCAAGGGACGCTTTCCAAACTTGACTGGACTCCAGGAAGCTGCAGGTGGAATCATTTAAATTCAAAGTTTTAAACCGAGTTTTTGGTTTGAAAGTTTTAAATCAAATCTCCGAGGAAGCTACAGACTTGATTTTATTCCTGGGAAACCGGAATGTCTGGATGCTGTGTCACAATTAAATCTCCATGTGATGTGTGTGTGGTGTGTGTGTGTGTGTGTGTGTGTGTGTGTGTGTGTGTGTGAGCTCATCAACCTCCTGCACTGTTACGACTCAGAATTCCAAGATATTCCGGCCTGAAGGGTGTGTGGCAGCGGCTTGTCGCAGTGTGGAATGACAGAGCGGCTCCGTTCGTTGCATCAGGTCGTCGGGAGACGTCAGGAACGCCGCTGCGGGGCCGTTCCACGTGTAGGAATCCTTGAATGTTCCTTTGAAGTGGCGGCCTCCGTTGGATTGGCTCCCGGGTCTGATGGAGCAAAGCTTTCTCAGGAAAAGTGTCCTTGTGCGACTGTCTTTGAATCGGCTGCTGAGGAAAACCGGCGCGTTTTCCCGTCAGGCGCCGCTCGGCTGAACTCCAGAGATGAAAGAGTTGTTTCAGCTTAAATGGAGCCGCTCCGGCTCCGACGCTCCTCATCCGTCAGCCTCCGATAATGAAAGTCGATTAGGCCCAGATTGATGTGCTCAGTGAGTTATTGGGAGTATCTGTGTGTTTAAGAAGTGCCGCTCTGCTTTAAGTGTCCCGGAGGGCAGCAGCACCGGGAACGCAGCCACTCCGGCCCTAATCAGCAGCCTTTTGTTCTCCCAAGGTGACGGATTCACCAGGAATCTGCTCCGCTTCCACACTTCCTGACTGACGCCTTTGATCATGACAGAGGCTTTGAAGTTGCAAGCGTTCCTCTTCAGGCTGACAGATTGTTAAACGTGTTATTTTATTGTGTTGAGATCCCAAACGTCCCATTGTGATTCCCTATTCTTCCGTTCAAGATGGTGGCTTGGCTTTATTTCTGTTTCCAAAATCGGAATAAATGAACCACAGACGTCAGGAAACGGGACGAGCTGGAGGAAAAAGGGGCTCGGCTCCGGCTCGCCGTGAAACGACGGCATCAATGGCGTTTATTGACATCAAAGATTGAGCTAAAACAGGAAGCAGCGCGAGCCCCCCCCCCCCATCTGAGTATTCTGGGACACGTTTGGAGCTGCTGCTGGTCTCCAGGGGATTTATTAGCATCCTGTTATGTTCCTCTTGTGTTGGCATCCACCTGAGGGATGAGCGCTGCTCCGCGCGCTGCTCCGCTCAGTCTGCTGCCCTTCGTGCTGCTGCTCGGGCCTCTGCTCCGCTGTGGCTCCGGCCGGAGTCTCCCAGAGCAGAACGTGGGTCCACCTTTACTCCCAAACCGCTGCTAAAGACCCTGGACCAGGCGGCGTTCCAGAGGCTGGGACGGCTCAGGCGACCTTTCCTGGGAAACGTTCCTGTCAGCGGAGCGGCGTCACGACCACCTTCGCTCTGAATCATCGTCTGCTCAGGGAGGAGTTTGGAGCGTGCCCCCCCGCCACCCCCCCTGACCCCCCGCGGAGCTGTGGGACGACAGCTCAGCGCCACTTTAGAAAGACTCCGGGCGTTTCCATGCCGCTCTGCTACGGAGCCTGTGCTGATGTTTCCATTACACTTGTTTCCATGGAGACGTGGTCTTCTCCCCATCTTTTCCTTCCGTCTGCGTCTCCACAGTAAATCACCGTGTTTCCATCAGCCGCTCGTGTGAGGACGTCACCCTCCATCTCTGCTGTGGCAGGAGGAGGACGTTAACGGGGGGGGGGCCTGGACACGCCGCTGCTTCCTCCCTCACTAACCACGTTTTGTTCTCGGCAGGTCGTGGGTGACGTCACAGCAGGAGCAGATGACGGTGGGAACATGGCGGCCCTCACATGTAAACACCAGACCAGCGCTCTTCTGCTCCACCACTGAGTCACAACTGGACTCACACACAAGTTTCCTGCAGGTAAATCGGCCCCGAGACCTCGTTTACGTCTCTGATGACTGATTAACCACAAAACTAAAGTTTAAACCCAGAGTTTTGGGTCATGGTTTGGAAACTGTCTCATATGCATCATCCCAAGTCTCTATTTTCTTCCCTGGTTAGCTTAGAAGCTAACGCCAGTTAGCCCTAAAGCTGCTGCGTTGCTCTGAAATGCTGCAGCGATAGAAAGATAACGAGGCAGAGTCCACACTTACTTCCCGAGGAAGGTTTCATTAACATTTCTGAGTCGGTAACAGCGCCGAGAGCCGCGTCGCATTAGCATTCAGAACCCCCCCCCCCCCCATTCTGCTCATTTAGGTCCAATCAGAAACACACAGAATTCACAGCAACATGTTAAAAACCTCCAACCTGATATTTTAGATGGAGATGAAACAGGAAAACGTTGCAAACTCTGATTCTCAGATGTTGTGAGAGCAGCTTTAATGCCCCCCCCCCCCCCCAGGAAAGGATGGTTGAGAGGGAGACGTTGTAATTGGAGTGATAACCAGTGTGATCGACCCTGGGAGGGGCTGGGATGGAGCTGCAGACCTCTTATAAGCAGCTTCTAATAAATATTTACTGAAAATTCCAAATTCAAAAGGAGGATTTTTAAAATGTACATATAAAAAATCTTTTTTGGCTTCTGTTCATGCACCAGTTCCCCCCAAAAATCTGGCCTGGGCGTTGCTAACGGCGTCGAGACAGAAGATGCTAAACTGACCCGTCTCTGGGGGGGTCTTTGTTGTGCTCCCACGCTGGGAATCCAGCCGACATTCCCCTTTCCTGTGTTAAGGTATCGTGGAATAAAGGGAAGAATCTCTTCAACCAGCTGGGGGGGGGGCGCTGCCCCCTGCTGTGGGGGGGGGGCGCTGCCCCCTGCTGGGGGGGGGGGGGCGCTTTAGGAAATAAACCGTGTAAATCCTCTCAAATGTGGAACTTCTAGATCTTCGTTGTTTCACTCATTTCTGCTCCATCAGCGGCTGCTCGTCACCTCTGACTTATCTGGGTTTGGTCCTAGTTGGGCGTGAAGCTCTGGAGCGTGAAGCTCTGGAGCGTGAAGCTCTGGAGCGTGAAGCTCTGGAGCGTGAAGCTCTGGAGCGTGAAGCTCTGGAGCGTGCCGCTCTGGAGCGTGAAGCTCTGGAGCGTGAAGCTCTGGAGCGTGCCGCTCTGGAGCGTGAAGCTCTGGAGCGTGCCGCTCTGGAGCGTGAAGCTCCGGAGCGTGAAGCTCTGGAGCGTGAAGCTCTGGAGCGTGAAGCTCTGGTGCGTGAAGCTCTGGAGCGTGAAGCTCTGGTGCGTGAAGCTCTGGAGCGTGAAGCTCTGGAGCGTGAAGCTCTGCGCCGCAGCCTCTACAGAAAGCTTCTACACCAACATCGACGTTTACCTCTCGGGTCAAAGACGAACATGAAAGGCTTCTGTGGTCGCGGGCGTAATGACCCACATTAGCTCGCTGCTCCAGGCAGGACTGAGATGGAGAATAATGCTGCTCTGCTGCTGCTACTGCTGCTGCTGCTGCTGCTGCTGCTGCTCTGCTGCTCTGCTGCTGCTGCTGCTGCTGCTGCTGCTGCTGCTGCTGCTGCTACTGCTGCTGCTCTGCTGCTCTGCTGCTGCTGCTGCTGCTACTAATGCTGCTGCTGCTGCTGCTCTGCTGCTGCTGCTGCTGCTCTGCTGCTGCTGCTACTGCTGCTGCTACTGCTGCTGCTGCTGCTGCTGCTGCTGCTGCTGCTACTAATGCTGCTGCTGCTGCTACTAATGCTGCTGCTGCTGCTCTGCTGCTGCTGCTCTGCTGCTGCTGCTACTAATGCTGCTGCTGCTACTAATGCTACTGCTGCTGCTGCTGCTGCTGCTACTAATGCTGCTGCTGCTGCTGCTCTGCTCTGCTGCTGCTGCTGCTGCTGCTGCTTGCTGCTGCTGCTGCTGCTCTGCTTGCTGCTCTGCTGCTGCTGCTGCTACTGCTGCTCTGCTGCTCTGCTGCTGCTGCTGCTACTAATGCTGCTGCTGCTGCTGCTGCTCTGCTGCTGCTGCTGCTGCTGCTGCTCTGCTGCTGCTGCTCTGCTGCTGTCTGTGTGCCAGGATACAGGAGTGACAGGTTTAAGATTGAACGGAGGCGACTGCTAGCTTACGCTGCTGTCGTGTCCCCGACCGTCTTCTCCAGATAACAATGTTCTTGATGGAGATCATTAGGAGCTTCCATCAGCGAGCCGTCGTCTCACATCACTCAGAGCAGCACCGTCTCGCCGCGTCGCCGCAGCAACAAGTGCTCGTCCATCTCTTTTATCTGTTGTGGGACGTGGCCGCTGTGTTCCAGCATCTGATCGTGCAGCTCAACCAGCAGCTTCTCCTGCTGGGGATTAAGTGCCTTGCTGAAGGGCACCTTGGCTGGCCGATGCATTTTAAGCGACACTCGTTCATTTTCCACAATCAGGCTGACTGACAGCTGACGGGCCGGTTCAGCGGTGCCGAAGGTGTCGGGGTCACGTCCCAGAGTAAACCAGAACCTTTGGTCGGTCGGATCGGACTCTCTCAGAACCTCCTGCTGATCGTGGGTCAGGAGGAGGTCAGGAGGTTTGTGTGATGGTGGGATTAAAAACATCTCTCAGGATCCCTTTTAAAGGCCCGAAGGTTCTGGGTTCGACTCCCTGAGCCCCCTGAACTCTGGCTCAGGGTTGGTGGTTAAACTCTGATTCCACCAATCGAACGTTTCGTCCTCGATACTCACGAAGATCAAGTTAAAAACACGCAGTCGTCTGTGTGTGTGTGCGTGTGTGCGTGTGTGTGCGTGTGTGTGGTGTGTGTGTGTGTGTGCGTGTGTGTGTGTGGTGTGTGAACCTCTTCCCTCCCTCAGAGAGGCGCCCCCTGGAGGCCGATGGGCGACAGGATGAGGTGCTTCAGGAAGCGCTCCACGCTCCCCTTCCTCGCCGTCCTCGTCTCCTTCCTGCTGTTTCTCAGCCTTTACCTGGACGACGGATACGTGCTGGTGAGAGGCTGCACACCTGAGCGCCGCGTCATCATCGGCGCCGCCACCGTGGTCGTGGCGGCGCCGATGATGACGTAACCGAGTGTTTCTAAAGCTGGAGGTTCGGCTCCATGTGGGACACGTTTATAGAGATAAGAGCTAATCAGGTTAGAGGATCCTTCACTAGTGACGGATGAGAAGACGATCGCGGCGGCGACACGCTTGGCGTCCGTCCGTTCGGAGCGCCGACGGACGCGTCCGTCCGGCTGATTCACTTCCTGGTCGCCACCAAACGTGCCGTAAAAATAACACCTGTTTCCTGCTTTGAAGGAGGCGGAGAAGAGAGACCCGGGGCGACGCTGCTGCCTCCCGCAGCCTCGGGCAGATACGTCCACCCCTTCAGAGACCTCACCAACTTCTCCGGGACCATCAATGTGACCTATCGCTACCTCGCCGGGATCCCGCTGCCACGCAGAAGTAGGCGCCTCGCTGCCGCGTGACGCCCTTTGACCTTTCACGAGCAGTTTTCTTCCTCTGTCCTCAGAGTATCTGACCATCGGCCTGTCGTCGGTCAAGAGGAAACGAGGGAACTACCTCCTGGAGACCATCAAGTCCATCTTTGATCAGTCCAGCTACGAGGAGCTGAAGGAGATCGTGGTCGTGGTCCACCTGGCGGACTTTGACCTGGTCTGGTGTGAGAACCTGGTGCAGGAAATCACCAGGAAGTTCCCTCACCACATCATCGCCGGGCGCCTCCTGGTGATCCAGGCCCCGGAGCAGTATTATCCGTCCTTGGAGGGGTTGAAGAGGAACTACAACGACCCGGAGGACCGGGTCCGTTTCCGCTCCAAGCAGAACGTGGACTACGCCTTCCTCCTCAACTTCTGCACCAACCTGTCCCACTTCTACATTATGCTGGAGGACGACGTGCGCTGCTCCAGGAACTTCCTGACGGCGCTGAAGAAGGTGATCACCTCCAGAGAAGGTTCCTACTGGGTGATGCTGGAGTTCTCCAAGCTGGGCTACATCGGGAAGCTGTACCACTCCAAAGACCTGCCCCGCCTGGCCCACTTCCTGCTCATGTTCTACCAGGAAATGCCCTGCGACTGGCTCCTGATTCACTTCAGGGGTCTGCTGGCCCAGAGGGACGTGATCCGCTTCAAGCCCTCGCTGTTCCAGCACATGGGCTACTACTCTTCGTACAAAGGAGCGGAGAACAAGCTGAAGGACGACGACTTTGAGGAAGATTCCATAGACATTCCCGACAACCCTCCCGCCAGCCTCTACACCAACATCAACGTCTTTGAGAACTACGACGCCACCAAGGCCTACAGCAGCGTGGACGAGTACTTCTGGGGGAAGCCTCCGTCCACCGGGGACTTCTTCCTCATCGTCTTCAACAGACCCACCAAAGTCAGCAGGATCAAAATCGTGACGGGGACGGAGGACAGACAGACGGACGTTCTTCACCACGGCGCCCTGGAAGTGGGGCAGAGGTCCGTGGGCACCAAGCAGGGGCGCCAGTGCCTGTCCTACGTCACCTTAGGAGAGTTCAGAGGCGGGAACATCGAGGTGAACAACGTGAACCAGAAGATCGGCTTTGACATCGAGTGCGTGCGAATCGTGGTGACGGCCAATCAGAAAGAGTGGCTGATCATCAGAACCATCAGTTTATGGACCGCGCAGCTCAGAATCGGCACCTGACGGGAAGCTTTGGAATCCAAACGATCCATATTTTCTTGGGTTGTTGAGGCGTCTGAGTTGTTTGGGTGATTGTCCGATACGAAGCCTTCCTAAAATAAAAGTCTGAACGTTCAGCTGACTGATGGCTTCAGTCATTTGGGGTCTTTTGTAGGTGTAAAATATTCCTGAATGTTGCTGCCGCACATGGTTTCAAGAGGTCAAACTAAATAAACCCTCTTTATTATCGGCCTTTAACCTGGAAACAGCTGAAATTGGCGCAGAAAAGCAGTTTTCTCCGGTCGTGCAACAGGACAGTTCAGTGCGGATGATTCATCTTATTCAAGGTTCCATCAGGACCTCCGAGAAACTCGGATACAAACGCCAGAGAAGAGCTGACAACGACGGAGGACTCGCATCTCACCAGGAAACGTGGAATCATTGGAAGGAGCGAGTTCATGTGAGCAGGAGCAGCAAAGAGGATTTTCTGCTTTACTTTTACAGCTTTACAGCTTTTCTCCCGGGTTATTTAATTTTTCTGACATAATTCAACACTTTTGTTGTAATCTCTACTTCTTTTAGTCGACAGGTGGGTTTATTGCTTTTAATAGTTTTATATTTAATAAATCCTTTCCTGTTATTTTACGCTTCAATCGTCTGCCGTCCTTTGCTGCCACCTGCTGGTCAACGTTTGAAATGCTATAAACTTTATAAACTTTGATTTTAAATTCAGCTTGAAATTCACTTTTATGAAATTCATAACTGATTTGGTGAATTTCAGTTCTTAATAAAGTGAATTATTTATTAATCAAAACATTTGTCACATTGTAAACAAGCAGCAGTAATTTGCATGACCTATGAAACTGTTAGCAACTATTAATAAAATAAATTAAAACAAGCACCATTTAGCAACCATACGCACACATTTATACAAACCAAATACATTTTTTCTCCATAGAACAGCCTCAGGGGTCAGTCGGTTGTCTTGGTTTTAAAAGATAACTTGTTTTAAAGAAAATAACAACACTGCCATCTTCAGTGTCTTTTTCAACATCTAGAATTTAACTTGCAACTCCTGTAATCTTTTGTCCCACTCCTGAATCCTTTTATGTGCCTGAAGGTGATTTGTTCTGATCTCTAATTCCTTACATTCCCATCTTCTAATGTTCTTTACCTCATATTAAAGGATGGCTGCTTCCTTCACCTCCTGCAGCCACATCCGATCCAAACCGACGTCTTTTATCTCCCACACATGAATTTTACTCTCAGCTCAGGATCACAACACACGGAGAAAACCTTCCTTTAAGTGCACGGATCTGTATTTTCTTTCCTTTTCAGAGGATGAGTGATGAGTAGCAGATCTATGGCTAAATCATTTGCAGAAAAGGCCCAGGTTAACTTATAAATGCTGATTGCTGAAGGTACATAAAGTATTAATGTTTGAATTTCATCTTTATTTGTGGTGCACGCTTAAATGTTCCATACTTACCCAAAACCTAATAAAATGGTAATAACTAACTAAAAGGTTTATACATGTGAAATTTTCTGAATAAACATGAAAATATGGAGAGTGATATGATTATAATAAAAAATGCTGAAATATATCTGGGATTTGAGTTGTTATCGTGCCACATTTAAACCGAATAATTCATTTTCTTCACGGTAAAATGGACCTTGTACAGTCGTGACGTCATCAATCCGCGACGGTGTTTTCTTTTTACAGTGCTAACAGTCGAGCTAACAGCTGCTGCTGAATTTGAAATTCGGGTAAATGCATGAGTGTCGTTTCGACATCTTCCTACTTCTCAGTCTTTTTTGACACTTTTTAGCCTTTACTCCGGCGATTTGCTCATTAGTTCACTGGATTTCTGCAGTGGGGAGACTGGTCCCAGTAAGGCGGCGAATA
Organism: Takifugu flavidus; assembly: GCF_003711565.1. Classification (NCBI taxonomy): domain Eukaryota; kingdom Metazoa; phylum Chordata; class Actinopteri; order Tetraodontiformes; family Tetraodontidae; genus Takifugu; species Takifugu flavidus. The sequence goes on from NC_079532.1 coordinate 9,353,090, forward strand.
TTGCGACGTTAGCTTAAATCTTAATTAAAATCTTCCTTTTCGCGTAAAACTACGTTATAAAGAGTTCGGCGGGCTGTTAATCTTTTGCTGATCGTGTAAAATATTGAACCTCTAATGTTTACATAAAAATCCAGCGGTTTTATTCATACATGAGCCTAATTGATATCATTTGGTTTCATTATCAAGCTGCTTTAGTTTTGCCTTCACAAACGAAGTTTTCCTCTATTTAAGTATCGTGGTCGTAGTTACAGGAATTCATTAACGCCTTTATCATATAATTTTACATATTTATTGGTGTTTTTTCCCATATCGTTTTATATTTGTTAAACGTTAATCTGTAAATGAGATTTTTAGTCCTTTTCACATCGGCTGCTTTCAGTGATTTAACCAAACAATGAACGTTACCTTCAGGAAACATCAGAGTTTGCAGAGCTGAATGAGCCTTCTTATTCTGCTGCTGCTCCGGACCTGCCAGGATGGGCCAGCAGCTCTCAGGTCAGATGAACCATCTGCCTGAGAAGCTGGTGAAACACATCGGACTGGTGCGAGACAGCGGATACCTCAACTATGAGGAGTTTCTGGGACGAGTGGCTGAACTGAATGACATGTAAGTCTTGCTGTGTGTGTGATGATGAACACATAATTAAGCTGGATTCCTCTGCCTCAGCACGGCCAAACTCGCCGTCGGGCAGCAGAAGCACCTGCTGTTTGAGGTGCAGCCCGGGTCTGATGCCACGGCCCTGTGGAAGGTGGCCGTCAGGGTCCTCTGCACCAAGGTGAGACCTCGTGCACACGTGCCAACCCGGGCATCAGCCCGTGGGGGAGAAAATAAATCACGTGACCACTTTCCTTCCCGCCAGATCAACAAGGAGACCGGAATGATGGAAGCGTCGCGCATCATGAACCTGTACCAGTTCATCCAGCTGTACCATGACATCACCAGCCAGGCAGCTGAGGTGCTGTCTGCAGAGGGCGCCGCCAGGGACCCGTCCGCCACGCTGCCCTCCACAGACTCCTGCCAGGCCAGCATGTGGATGGGCAGGTACCCCCATTTCTGAGCCCACAGAACCTCTGTAGGACCCCAAGAGTAGCGCCTGAGATGCCTGAGAGCCGACTGTGTTTTCTGCTGCAGAGTGAAGCAGCTGACCGATGAGGAGGAGTGCTGCATCTGCATGGATGGGAAGGCGGACCTCATCCTGCCCTGCGCCCACAGCTTCTGCCAGAAATGCATCGATAAATGGTACGACCGTGCGTCCGTGTTCAGTCCCTGCAGCCTCTCTCTCTCCGTTGCTTCTCTGTTTCCGCAGGAGCGGGCAGAGCCGGAACTGTCCGATATGCCGGCTGCAGGTCACTGCTGCCAAAGAGTCGTGGGTGCTGTCCGATTTCCCCACAGAGGACGACATGGCGAGTTACATCCTGAACCTGGCCGATGAAGCTGGCCACCCTCACAGGCCTTAGAAAGATGCTCGAGGTGGAGCGGAGGAAGAGCTGTTAACCAACGACAGTATAATAATAATAGAAATAATAATACAAATGGAATAAACAATACAAATTAGCTTTGAGTACACATTTCCACCTGTGAATATAACCAATGCAAGGAAGTCCTGCATGTTTATTTCCTGTCCTGCCTTATCAGTGGTGACGTTCAGATTTCCCACGTCAGAACCTTGCAGACGTTCTGAAGGCCGTGATCTTCTGCGAGGTCTTCTGCACTTTTAGAATTAATGCTACATTTGAATTGTAAATACATATTTTACTGTCTTTTAATTATTATTTCACTTTAATCCTGACTGCTGTACTACTGTAGTTCACACTCACAAAAGTACAATTTTAAACCAGACCAGTTTGGTCCGTTTATTGTTTATTTTTTACTGATATGCAATGCAGATGTAATTAAACAAAAAAAAAAAAAATGTAGCATTTGCTTCTATTAGCTTCATTCTGTGACATAAGAACATTCAAATAAAGTTTGCTCCAATCACAAAGCAAAGGCTGAAAGAATGTTCTAAAATATTTTTTGCACTTCATGTTGCACCAATAGGATGTATAAACAATATCCAAATGGTATTTTAAGTGGACCTAATGCAAAACCTGTTCACCCACTGACATATGATGACAGGAAAGATCGTGAATTCACGTGTAGTTTTATCTCATGAGCACCTTTTTTAGTGTCACTAAGTGAGGTCACCATGGAGCCGCGGTGTTGGTGTAATACACCGGGTGACCGGGAGGTGTCGCTCAAGGCGAATCTGTCCTAAATACACCGACGAAGAGAATACGTCTTAATTGGGCTGATTGCTGCTGCGAATTCCACCAACTTGCAGGTGAGTTTTTAATTTCTCGGCTTCAGTCTCTCAACACATGACAGTCGTGTTTAAATACAGAAACATAGCAGCTGTGTTCCAGAGGGTTGTCAAGGTTTTTTATTATTTTTAAAAAATGTAAAAATCACCGAAGCTCTCCTGGTTACACTTGCTCACAACAAAATCTGGCTTTCCCCCCCGTAACACGAAAATAAATTCATAAAAAGAACCTACAGACGATCTTACAATAAACGCAATCAAACCTGAAACCAGCTGCTCTTAATTGATGTTTCTGGGGAACACAAAAAGTGACGGACCGGAAGTTTAACTACCCCGGTATCGCTGCGTGCAGCTGTAATTGTAAATATGGAGCTTAGACGTAAATAAAACCCGTAGAAACAATTAAAAAACACTTTCAGTATCTATTTCAATACATGAGCTAAGAATAAGGCAAAAGTCAACACAAGTTTCCAAATGATCACGAATCGAAGTTTCCAACAACTGAACGTCAAGAAAACAAATTTATCCAAGAAAATCAAACATTGAAAATGAATATAGTGCCCTCTCAAGAGGACAGAAAACACCCACAAGCACCAGGAACCATATGAAATATACTATTAAAATCTGAGGACTTGAAAACAAAGACGATAGAACAAATGTATTTGTGGTAAACCTCTGGTTCATTCAGTGGGGTTATTGCCAACATCTGCCTTCACAGCATCCACCAGAAAGCTCAGCTCATTGCAGAGCGTCTCATGGCGGTAGGCCACCCGGATGTGTGCCACGTTTGTCCGTCGTATGTCGTTGCCAGCTGGTCCTTCCTCCAGGTAGTTGGGACCAATGAAGTGTTTTTTCTCCTGTGGACGAAAAGGCAAAATTAGCTTCTTTGTGTCGGGATTAACACGTTCAACAGGAGCCCGGGGCCCCTGGAGGCAAACATGGGCCCTGGAGGCAAACATGGCCCCTGGAGGCAAACATGGGGCCCTGGAGGCAAATGTGAGGCCTCCAGAGGCAAAGCTCCTCCTGTAACCTTTCATCACTGCGTTGTGGCTCTTTTTAATCTTCTTATTTAAACAACGGGCACAGCAGCATCTTTATGTGGGTTCTCCATCGAGTCGTCTCCTCTGGTTCTGCCTCTTACCTGATGCGAGAGGCCGCTCTGCACCACGCTGTTTCTGGCTATTTCACACAGATCACAGGTGCTCAGCTTCCACAGCTGGGCTGCGATGGCGTATTCCTCCATCAGTGGCTCCTGTGAGGAGAAACCAGCTGTAGATTTGATCGTGTGTCTTTACTCTGATGCCTCCAGTCACGGTCCAGTTCTAATGTTCTGTCTTTGGTGCCCGTGTTCAGACCTTTGTGTAGTGGAACTGCATGGGGTCGTCGGTGGACAGCGACACACACAAGCCTTTCTGCAAAAACTCCCGCAGGGGGTTCTTGGAGTACTCCAGGAACAGGCTGTTGTTGCTCAGCGGGGACATGGCGATGGGGACCTGTGCCAGGTAGTAGAGATACTGCAGAACTGGACTCTGAGAGGAGAGAGGGGGCGGGTGAGGCTCTCGGGACAGGTTCTAATTGGAGCATGACTTCGGAATATGAATCCGGGCTGCACCTTTTTGAGGTTGAGTCCATGAGAGATGTTGTCTGCTGTGAGGAAGGCGGTGACCAGATGTGTGATGGAGCCAGCCTCTCCGCAGTGAGGCCGGAACTGGAAGGTGTTCAGCCCTCGCTCGCTGCACAGGGACAGAACCAGGAGAACTTAAAGTATACCTGGAAGGACCCATTAGGCTGAGCAGGAGGGGCAACGTTGGGCCTCCTGTTGTCAGCAGGACGCAGGGATCCAGAGGTTGGACTCACCTGCGCAGGTTGTTGAGCACCATGATGTTGGCGTACATGTAGAAGAGGTAATAGGTGTAGGGGGGGTTGTCATCTGCTGTCCAGGCCTCTGGCTTTGGACTCTTGTAGGAGAACATGTGGTCGCTGTGCTTGGACTCGTCGTCCACGCTGTCAAACCCTGTCACCTGCAGCGGGGATGAGGACACTCAGGCGCACGTGCAGGAAATGAGCCTCCGCACAAGTGAAAGCACTCACGTATTTTAGGAACACGTGCACGGCTTTATGCGCGTGTGGGTTGACGGTAGCCTCAAACAGGGGGAGGAAGATGTTCTCCAAGATCTTGGCAAAGTTTGGTATTAACTTCTTTGACCTGAAGATGTCGCTGCACAACCAGATCACAAATGTTTCAGTAGTTTAGAGGAAAACTGCAGCCGAGTTAAGGAGAAATATGGAAACTTCTGTACTTATTGAGGGTTTTAAAGCTCTTACTAGATCCTGGGAATCTGGATCATCCACCTCATGTTGGGTGAGTGGACCCGGTGCTGGATGAACCAGTTGGCCAGGTTCTCCCACTCGCTGGTGGAGCGTCCGTAGATGGACAGACGGGGCTCGATGTGCTGGTACTTGCCCTCCTCCAGCTCTTTGGCCACCTCCTGAAATAGACCACAGGAAGCTGTGGTAATTCTGAAAAAAGCAGAAGCGGCGTGATGTGACGGTTTTTTATCTCCGGTCTTATTCCTGCTGCCAACGGTCCACAGAGCGACGCTGACGGGACAGAAACTAACAAACGTCATGTCTCAGAAGGTTGAATTGGACCAGGTTTGGCACCTTCTGCCCTGAATAAAGGGTTTACGTTACAGTTGGGCCGAACAAGGCGCTATTGTCTCGGTGTCTCGCGTCCTGGACCTGGACGTCACCTTGATGAGACGTGCAAAATATTCTCCTTTGATGTAGTTGTCCGTCTTGAGGTAAATCTCTCGCAGCTCGCTGGCTCCCACCGGGTTGTATTTGGAGTTGAACTTGTCAAAGCGGTGAAATGTTTGTCTTCCCTGGAATGACAGGAGGGAATGCTGTTGCGTAATGACCAGCACATTTCATTCCATATTTCACATGAATCATCAAACGTGTTCCTACAGCATGGACGTCCAGGGAGTCCACGGTGAGGTCGTAGGGGTCCATGTTGAGGCTGCTGAAGACCTGCTTCAGCGTCACCTTCTGGCCGCCCTTCTCCAGGACCACGCGGTCGGCCTCCGTCTGGTAGGTGGTCTTTATAAACTTCAGCAGGTGCTTCTGGTTCATGCAGGCGGCGGCGTGGATGTGCGTGTCCACCTGCGTTGGGAGGAGCTGCAGCTCAGCTTTGGTCGGGCTAAAACGGCGTGAGCATCACCGCATCAGGCCCACCTTTCTGACGTTGTAGAAGTCTCGGTGGGCGACGCTCTTCAGCTCCTTCAGCTCCGCCATTTCATTCAGCATCTCGTGCAGATAGAATTTGGAGGCCAGGAAGTTGAGCCGTCTGTGGCAGTAGGTCTTCCTGCGTGGAGAAACATGGCTTTTATTCAGCAGAAGAGCCGCTGTGGAACCTCTCATCTGAGATACTTGCGTTGGGCCGTCGGCTATCATGGCGAGGACGTGACTCAGGTCAATGGCGAAGGTCTCGATGTCGGGGTACGGCAACCCGTGAGGCCTGTCCTGTTTCAGGTCTTCGGTGGTTTTGTAAACGTGGATGATGCCGTCCTTCATCTTCAGCTGGTAGTTGAGGTCCTCGGGAACACCCTCCATGGAGTAGGGATCCTCCCCCTCATGTGGGAAAGGCCAGATATCTGCAGAAAAGCCCATCAACATCTCAGCCTCTCGCATACGTCACGGCCCCGCTTTGATGATGTTTCATTTGTAGTCGGGAATATTTCAAAGGACGTCGTGTCTCCCTCCCGCACTGCTGTTAAATTAGAGCTCTGGAGGTTGGAGAACACGAGTCCTACACAGATGTTCAGCCAGCAGCTGGGTTGACCAAGACAGGAAAAGTTGGGATCACTGTCCCCGTACCCGGCCGGATCTCGTCCTCCTCCCTCCACGGTTCGTCTTCAGAGTTGCGCAGGAAGCGTGCGGTGGTCCGGGGGAAGTTGTGATAGGCCAGCCTGGAGTACTTCTCTCTGATGAAGAGCGCCCCGAGCAGACTTTTGGCTGCCTGCTCATAATACTCCACCGTGATCTGGAAAATCGAAGGAAAATTGTGTGTCTGGTACATTTGTTCCCTTCCGTTATCAAACTGCTCAGTTTCTGAAATAGAAGCGCTACAGCGATGGTCTGTATGACATCATGAGTCTGTCTAGGTGGAGCTGCGGCTCCATGTTCTCGTGCACGTGTTCCCCGTTACCCCTGCGCAGTAATCTCCACTGATGGTCACTCTCTGGAAGTCTGGAAAACTCTCGTGGAAAACGGGTTCAGGCGTGCAGGGCGAGGATGCCGCCCATTCGGGAGCGCCGGGCATCTGCAGCGATAAGGACTGGGAACGCTTCAGCATGAAGCTCTTCTTCCTGTTGACACCAGAGCAAACGCTGTAAACAGGCGCCCGCTTCCGGCCGTGCCGACAGCCTGGATCGCCCCCACCTCTTGGCACATTCCTGGGACTGCTGCTCCGCCAGCTCCTTCTGCAGCGCCCGCTCCCTGTCCTCGTGCAGGCCGATGGGACAGTCCTCCTGGACGGTGTACAGCGCCATGGCGTCCTTGGTGTCCTCCTCTTTCAGAGCAGAGGCAAACACCTTCTCTGCTAGCAGCCGCACCTTCTCGTCCACCTCGCTCATGGACATTTTGGGGAAGAGCCGCGGCATCTCTGTGGGAATGGAGAAGGAGGTGAGCCCGGCAGAGCTGGGTTCTGTAGCGCCGGGCGGCGCCGGTCCGTAAACGTGCACGGCCGTCATATCGCTGCTGTAGCGGAGCAGCCGCGTATATTCACCGCGCTGAAACGTCAGCACTAACGTCACTGGTGGCAGCTCCCCAGAGACGAGGAGGACGGACACGTTTCAGCCCCGGCTACTGTCCCGAGGAGGGAATGGGGTCGTATTTAAGACACGGGGGCCACGACCAGACGGCCCCGCTGCTGCGTCGCCACGGCGCTAAACAACGATGTCATTTATGACTATTATGACCCGACAGCTGGTTTTTGTACCAATACGGCTGCTTTCTGGGGGGGCTAAAAGGGTGGTGGCTCAAGTCCTGGGAACAGTAAACTTGATAAACTTTCCCAGAGAATCGAGGAGCGTTTCAGTCGTCTCTGGGTTTTCCATAAATGGGCAGCAACCACCTTCGACCCTTCGGGAACAGCCAGACTGGGATCGACCTCCGTGGCACCAGCTAGCGCGCTGTTCTATGTGTGGGACCCTGTGAATGTGATGTCAGCTAGCTATGTAGCAAGTGTGCTCATTGTGTCATCACTTGTTGCTAATGAGGTTAACATCGCGGCGTTTAACGGCCTGAACAGCATCCGCAGTATCGGATGTGGCGTCCTGTCCTGCCAGCTCGCCGTGCGGTGTGATTTACACGCACGTCAGAGTTGGGTCTGCTGTCAGCTACATTCCTGCTGCTGGGACAGCTGAGGGTGTCTCTGGTGTCCTTGACCTACATCTCCACATAATAGAAACCTGAGCCACAGAAACAAGGAGGGCTTCAAACATGTCAGATAAAACCTGGATTTTCTGTTTTAGACGTGAGTTCTAATGCAAAGATGTGATTATATCAGCATCGCCACACGTGCACGCTTCTTACCTTCTGCTGCTTTAGCCATGTTTGTTCAGTCTGCCTGTGGAATCGGCTGTTTCAGGGTTCACGAGGCGACCTCAGAACCTTCAGCAGCTTCTGGCTGCCCTGTTTCTGCCTGCCTGTCTGCCTGCCTGTCTGCCTGTCTGTCTGCCTGCCTGCCTGCCTGCCTGCCTGTCTGCCTGCACCTACCGTCCTCAGGTGTACCTGCGATGGTCGTCTTCAGGCCGTCCCCGTGCTGGCTGTACTGGCTGTACTGGCTGTACTGGCTGTACTGACTGGCTGTACTGGCTGTACTGGCTGTACTGACTGGCTGTACTGGCTGTTTATGCTGCTGCTGCTGCTGCTGCAGCTGCTTGTTGTTGCTGTCTTGAGTGTCTCTATTTTAGGGACTCGTGGGTCCGGGGGGGCCCTGATCCAGGCTGGTGCATGTCAGCCACCAACTGTGACGGGGCAATAATAACGTAGCGTTTGCCCGGGGTAATTATCAGTTGCTGCTCTTCTATCTCTTAGAAAGATGTTGTGGTGGCGCTCCACCAGCAGATCAGGCTTTGCAACATCTACACACCGACTGTCGCGTTGAGGGAGGGGGTTTATGCCTCTCCTGGGGGGGGGGCTTGTTATTGTGCCTCGGTTTGTTAGAAGACAGAAGCCTGAATTCCTGGGACAGTAAAATCTTCCAAACATTCCACGTTCAGGGGATCGTGTCCCTGTTTACGTGTAATTAGCACCCCCCTAATGACCCCCCAGCCAGGTTAAATTCTGCCTCTCCAGCGTGTTCTCACCTCTCCCCAGGCAGGGCGTGGACTGCTGCTTGAACAGGGGGGTGTCCCGTCGCTTCATCCTGATCTGGATCAACCGAGAAACAAACAGATCATCGTCCAATCAGGCGTGGATGCAGCAGCAAACAGAACCGGTCCGTCCTGAACGGCTAATCTGCCCCCGCGTGGCACAAACGGCGGATTTAAACTGAAACACTGGAGACAAGCAGGTGGTTGCAGGTGCTTCAGTCATGTGACCATCAGCCTATGAATCACATGAGCACGTTGGCTAAAGCAACTTGTGATGTTCTTGTGTAACTCCCGGAGGAGGGAACGAGTTCTGAACACGTTCGTGGTGTCAGCAGCAAAGGAACGGAGCGGATTTCTTTAGAAATTTGTTGAGAAATAATTCCGGACTGGAAAACGGTGTCTGACGCTGGTGTGGACGCCGGGCGGCTTCTGGCATTTCCTGTTTTCGTCACGCTTTCCTCCGACTTATCGGAGGCATAACGAGACCCACAGGGTCCGAGGGCTGTAATCTGATTACTTTAGGGTCCCGGACGGTTGCAGCCATCAAAGTCAACATCGATGAGAAAAAGCCGACGTTTTCTGCCGTTCTGGACTGAAAATGAGACTTTTCTCTCTTTATATCAACTTTTTCTCTTGTGTTCTAAATTCATTTCAGAAATCAGCTTCTTTATTTTAGCTTCTTTATTTTATTTTAAGTAGAAGTAGGAAGATTGATAGTGTGTGTGTGTGTGTGTGTGTGTGTGTGTGTGTGTGTGTGTGTGTGTGTTCATACCTGCAGACCTGCCCGAGCTTTCTTTTCTGGACTTCAACTTATCGGTGGAATTTCCTGTCAAAGCCTGAGAGACAAACGGCAGCTGTGGTGTTTTTCAGCCGCTGACACACATGCAAATGTGGGCGGTGATGAGAAAGATAAACAGGAACAGGTACAGGATCATTGAGGCTGCAGAGAACTCACTGTGCAGGCGTGGGGGCGTCTCCGGACGGCGGCTCCGGACGGCGTCTCAGGACGGCGTCTCAGGACGGCGGCTCAGGATGGCGTCTCAGGACGGGGGCTCAGGATGGCGTCTCAGGACGGCGCTCTCAGGACGGCGCTCTCAGGACGGGGGCTCAGGACGGGGGCTCCTGCCGCGCCGCTGCCTCTTATCCAGCCTTATAAGGGCCCAGCGGTCAGAACAGAACTGCTTTTCACTGCCTCACACTCTACAAGTGGCAGCAGGAAGTGGTGTGTCAGCGCTGCAGAGTGCACGAGAGGAAGTGATGTCGCTGAGGACAAGCTGGTGCTTGTACAAGAGCAATACCGCTGGGGGCTTTTGTGAGGGAGGGAGGGCAGTTTGGAAATGTGAGCAAATTCCACTGCACACCTTCAAATATCCGTAGTTTGGTGCTCAGCTGTTTTAGCCCTGCTAGCTTAGCTGGTACAGATTAGTCAGCCAGAAGGCTTTTTATTATCCTCCAAAGTTCCTGCAGCCACCCCGAGTCGTATGTCCCGGTTCCTCTTGAGGAGTTTTGGCATCGTTCTGTCGGGCGGGTGGGGAGCTGATCGGGGTGAAACTAGGTGGATCAGAGCATTAGCATAAATAAAGTGGAACCTGTTGACCAGGCTGACTGATGGAAGCGTCTCTGAACCTCCACACCGAGGGCGAAGGGCGCCACCGTGTGGCCGTGAAACGGAAGTCACGTTCAATCGCACGTCATTTTCTGAATGTTCCGTTTTAAATGAATTTAAATATATTTGCATCGTCTGCTGTTACACGACCTTGAATAACTGAGCTTTGAATGGGAATGAGCTGAAAAGGGAAGTAGAATTCCTCTCATTTTGAAGCTGTTTTTAACTGAAACAAGAATTGTGTTAATAATTCCAAACTTGTTAAAGTGGATTTTAGAGCAGAGGAAGATTCCTGCAGCAACAGATCTGAAGTGTTAAGAGGTTATTTGTTTGAATTCCTTCCGCAAACAAATATGTGCAAAGGCGAAAACCAGATGTTGGGCTCATCGGAAACATCAGGACGTCGCGACCGCTCCGGTGTCGGCTGAGGTCACATTCCATCATGATTAATTCCTCTGTTTAGTCCTCATTTGTTCCTGGATTGGAGAAGACGCTCCATTCATCAAAAGCAGGAATTTATTTGCCAAAAGATAATAATTCCACTAAAATACAGTGCTTACACAATTGGAACAGGCTGACCCGAGTCAGCGTGAATTGAGGACACGTGTTGACTTTAACACAGAGCAGCTGATAAATCACAACTATTTTTAGAAGGGAATGCACCCCACCGGGTTTACAAACGCTGGCCTTTATATAACTCACATTTAATCACGAGGTGACAGGATATTTACCGCCGAGCCAGTAAATTTCATTACGCTGCACACGCAGGCGAAAGACGCCGTGGGATGAGGTCAGCGCGCCGTGTCAGAGTTGCTTAAAGTTGTTTTTGAGCCCTTTTTCCCTCCGTCTCCACATCTGAGCTGCGCTGGAAACCTGTTAACCTTCCGCGTTCCCTGGAACGTCTGCTTACATAATGCAGCGTCAGGTGGCTGCAGCGGACCCGCGGATCCATCAAAGAGGCTTTTTTGGGGGTAAAAATGAGCTCGCTGATGGCGTTGGGGTGAATTTCCCTCCTGTGCCGCTAGAGGGCAGCACAACGCTGCCATCCTTCATCCCTTCATCCCCTCATCCCTTCATCCCCTCATCCCTTCATCCCTTCATCCCTTCTTATGACCCAACCGCAGCTGTTCATCTCTGCTAAATTAGCCGCCGTTTTCAGCACAGAGACGCGAGCAACGCACATTCCAAAGAGCCTCTTTAATTGTGTTTTGGCTGCATAAACATCTGAGGTTTTCTACAGAAAGGGTTTATATACAGGCTGGTAGTTACAAAGGCTTTATTACATAGTTACATAGTACATACTGTTTACATTGCACGTGAGGGTTTACTACATTCAGTTCAGTGATACGATTGTGCCTGTTGCAGTTGGGATGGCAGCAAAGTCTCCTGTGACATCATTTCCTCCAGATTGTGGCGCCGCGGCGGCCGTCTTGCTTCTCAGGTGCTGAGGTCACGTTGAGGCGCACTGGACTCAAACCTCTCGGCAGAATCTTCACCTGTGAGTGAGACCCTGCAGAGGTTTGACGTTTGGTTCCCCGCTGTCACGCCGCTGTGCAGACGCGGTATCTGCAGAGGGGCGGAGCCTCTTCAGAGTCCCGCACATCTGTCTCCAGGGCGCCATCCTCCGGCGAGCGTCTCCGCCTGCGTCCGTAGCCTGTCGAGAGGATCTTATTCTTGGGCGCGGTCACCTCCTTCTGCTTGTTGTAAATGTGGTTCAGGCGCTGGAGAAGGTCGTGGTAGGCGCACATGAAGAGGGCGCAGCCGGCCGCCCGCCTTGGCCGGGAGTTTAGGCCCGAGCTGGGGATGAGAGGAGCAGAACCATCAACGCTCTTACCCCCCGTAGCTTCTCCACAAAGACGGGAGCAGCCTCTAAACGTCGGTCTTACCTGGGCGGAGGTGAGGTGCTCTCCCCGTCCACCTGCTGGGCGCCATCGGCGGCGTCCAGGTCCGTCTTTGTGCGGTTCTGCAGCCACGTTCTGATCCTGCAGGGAGGTCAGAGTGGATCAGGATTTAAAGGCAGGTTCCTCAGCGGTTCTTTTAGTTAAAATCAGAATTTCTGAACATGCTCCTTCCGTCTTAATCGATACGTATTGATGCCTGTGGTTGCCGTGGGAACCGTGGGTCGTCTGGAAGGGATTCTCACCTTTTCTTCAGGCTGGCGTCTCCCGCAGCGTCCTGCACGGGGACGGGCAGGACGGCGGCGATGACGCAGCAGCAGACGATGGTGTGTAGGGCGAGTCTCATCGTGAAGAGCAGCAGTCGGGCGAAGACGGCGCTGAGACGGCGCTGAGACGGCGCTGAGACGGCGCTGAGACGGCGTCGAACCACCTTTTTCTGATGAACCCAAGTGGGTCCAACAGCAGCACAACAGGTAGTTGATCTCCTGAAAGATCCCGGATCACCGATGCCTGGATGAAGGTCCCTTACCTCCGGTGATGTGTGAGGTCTGTGGTGCTCTCCACAGCGACGGGTCTGAAGGCTGAGGTCCACCCTGCTGACATGAGCGGCTTTATAGGGAGGGGGAGGGGCTGCACCTGAATGCCACACCCAGTGGGAGGGGCTGTGGGACAGTTCACGTCAGCCTCGTCCGCCCCACTTAGAGATGCTGAGCCCGGATCCATCCGAAAACTGGCCTCAGCAGAGCCGGATCCATCCGAAAACTGGCCTCAGCAGAGCCGGATCCATCCGGAAACCATCGGAGCGTCTTTAAGCTGCCTGATCTTCTGTTGGCACATGTGCACGAATGGGAAACATCTGGAAATGTTGCTTTGTCCCGATTAGTTACCAGATAATCGGATTAACACAGAACGTCTGCTTGCTGTCAGCAGAGCCCCCCCCCCCCCCAGGTGCACAGTTCGTGCTATTATGGGATGGATGTGATGCTTGATGTCACCGATATAAACAAATGGCCCTAAAATTGGTCCCGTGGAATCTCGGGAATTACGGCAGTTTTGGCGGAAGGAATGAGGAATTCCTAAACCTGTGTGTGTGTGTGTGTGTGTGTGTGTGTGTGTGTGTGTGTGTGCGTGCATGTGCGTGCGTGCGTGTGTGTGTGCGTGCATGTGCGTGCGTGTGTGCGCCCCGGGGCTGGAGGGGGGGTCACGTAAACGTGGCCGTACGTTTGTGGCGACGTCTCCTCAGGAATGTTCACAGGTGTCTCCGTACAGGAAGGTGTGAGAGCCCCCCCCCCCATCCCATGCCCCCCCCCCCCTCCATCCCATGCCCCCCCCCATGTTGATGTTTGACAACAGTTTCATGACAGAAAAATCAAAACAATCTGTTGTTTGTGCGGAGACGCACGAAGCTGCGAGTGATTTTCACTGTCGGCAGGACGCCATCCTGTCAGTCAGCACTGATCACGCTCCTATTTATAGGTCCTGCTCCCTCTGGACCCCCCCGCCCCCCCCAAGGACCCCCCCCAGGGGCCCCCCGCCCCCCCAGGGCCCGCCGCCGTCCTCCGCCAGGACGCTTGTTCACACCGTCTCATTACGTCTCATCTTGGTCCGTGTGAGCGTTTCGCCAAAATAGGCAGCACGTTTTTCTTTACACCGCTCGCACTCGTCCTCCGCCCCTGGTCGCCCGCCCCTGGTCGCCCGTCCTGGTGTCCGTCCCTGGTCGCCTGGTCGCCCGTCCCTGGTCGTCCTGGCGCCCGTCCCTGGTCGCCCGTCCCTGGTCGTCCGTCCCTGGTTCCGCTCTGGTCGCCCGCCCCTGGTCGTCCGCTCCTGGTCGCCCGCCCCTGGTCGTCCGCTCCTGGTCGCCGCCCCTGGTCGCCGCCCCTGGTCGCCCGCCCCTGGTCGTCCGTCCCTGGTCGTCCGTCCTGGTCGTCCGCTCCTGGTCGCTGTCCCTGGTCGCCCGCCCCTGGTCGTCCGCTCCTGGTCGTCCGTCCCTGGTCGTCCGCTCCTGGTCGCCCGCCCCTGGTCGTCCGTCCCTGGTCGCCGCTCCTGGTCGCCGCCCCTGGTCGTCCGCTCTGGTCGCCCGCCCCTGGTCGTCCGCTCCTGGTCGCCCGCCCCTGGTCGCCCGCCCCTGGTCGTCCGCCCCTGGTCGCCCGCCCCTGGTCGCCCGTCCTGGTCGCCCGCCCCTGGTCGTCCGCTCCTGGTCGTCCGTCCCTGGTCGTCCGCCCCTGGTCGCCCTGGTCGTCCGTCCCTGGTCGCCCGCCCCTGGTCGTCCGCCCCTGGTCGTCCGCCCCTGGTCGTCGCCCCTGGTCGTCCGTCCCTGGTCGTCCGTCCCGGTCGTCCGTCCCTGGTCGTCCGTCTGGTCGCCTCCCTGTCGTCCGCTCCTGGTCGTCCGTCCTGGTCGTCCGTCCCTGGTCGCCCGTCCCTGGTCGTCCGCTCCTGGTCGTCCGTCCTGGTCGTCCGTCCTGGTCGTCCGTCCCTGGTCGCCCGTCCCTGGTCGTCCGTCCCTGGTCGCCCGCCCCTGGTCGTCCGCTCCTGGTCGTCCGTCCCTGGTCGCCCGTCCTGGTCGCCGCTCCTGGTCGCCCGTCCCTGGTCGCCCGCTCCTGGTCGCCCGCTCCTGGTCGCCCGCCCCTGGTCGTCCGCTCCTGTCGCCCTCGTCCCTGGTCGCCCGCCCCTGGTCGTCCGTCCCTGGTCGTCCGTCCCTGGTCCTCCGCCCCTGGTCCTCCGCCCCTGGCCGTCCGCCCCTGGTCCTCCGTCCCTGGTCCTCCGTCCCTGGTCGTCCGTCCCTGGTCCTCCGTCCTTGGTCCTCCGTCCCTGGTCCTCCGCCCCTGGTACTCTCCCGCCCCTGGTCGTCCGTCCCTGGTCGTCCGTCCCTGGTCGTCCGTCCCTGGTCCTCCGTCCTTGGTCCTCCGTCCTGGTCCTCCGCCCCTGGTACTACCCGCCCCTGGTCGTCCGCCCCTGGTCGTCCGCTCCTGGTCGCCCGTCCCTGGTCGCCCACCCCCTGGTCGCCCGCCCCTGGTCGTCCGTCCCTGTCGTCCGCCCCTGGTCGTCCGTCCCTGGTCCTCCGTCCCTGGTCCTCCGTCCCTGGTCGTCCGCCCCTGGTCGTCCGTCCCTGGTCGTCCTGGCATTCCGCCCCTGGTCGTCCGCCCCTGGTCGCCCGTCCCTGGCCGTCCGCCCCTGGTCGTCCGTCCCTGGTCCTCCGTCCCTGGTCCTCCGTCCCTGGTCGTCCGTCCCTGGTCGTCCGTCCCTGGTCCTCCGTCCTTGGTACTCCGTCCCTGGTCGTCCGTCCTGGTCGTCCGCCCCTGGTCGTCCGTCCCTGGTCCTCCGTCCTTGGTACTCCGTCCCTGGTCCTCCGTCCCTGGTCGTCCGCCCCTGGTCGTCCGTCCCTGGTCGTCCATCATCCATCATAAATAGGCGTTTGTAGGCCAGTGGGATGGACGTGCTCCCGTCCACGTCCCGCAGCGCCGCTCTCAGCAGGCAGGTTTCTCTCCATGTGTTTTGGATGTTGCTGTGACATCATGAGCGAATTAAGCTGTCAAACTCAAGGCTGGGGAGGTTTTTTCTTGCTTTCTGCTAAACTGGTTTAAACCACCCCGATCCCGTGGCCTCCGCCTTTATTATGTAGTTATTATATAGTTATTATGTAGTTATTATGTAGTTATTATATAGTTATTATGTAGTTATTATGTGGTTATTATATAGTTATTATATACCACCAGTCAGGGCCGGCTGGTTCACACAGCTGCTGACGTAGTAACGGCATGGATGGTTGGATGTTGCTACCTAAAGTCCCGCGCTTCGTTGACCAGATCAGATCCCAAACTCGTCGGAAGTGAAGGAATTCTGGATGATCTCACCTGTGCGAGGGCGCCCCCTAGCGGCCGCGGCGACCTCTTGGGTGTGACGTCATCAGTGTAAAGAATGTTCATGTCTCTGGCAGGAGGGTTAGAAAGAGCTTGTTTGTGTTGAAGCGAGACGGGTCGGATCAGCCAGTGTTGTCCTGAAGATTCTGACCCCGCCGTGGAATTCGCCTTTTTCTGTGAAACACAAACTACAACAGTTACGGACTCGCTCCGGTATTTGATTGTGCTACTTTAATCGAAGGATAAATCTGTTTTATGGCCCGTCAGCAGGATCTGGACGGTTGTCCGGGGGAGTCTCCAGATGTCCAACATAAAATCCAAACAGCCACATTAGGAGCGCCGTGCCAGTTGTTTTCATTCAAGATGATGATTTACAGCTGACGCGTGGCGGGGTCAGAGGTCATGGTCGGCCACGCCCACCAGGCGGATGTTTAGGCCACAGTAACTTGGTTACCTTAACCCACCTTAACCTAACCCACCTTGACCTCACCCACCTTGACCTAACCCACCTTAACCTAACCCACCTTAACCTAGCCAACCTTGACCTAACCCACCTTAACCTAACCCACCTTAACCTAGCCCACCTTAACCTAGCCCACCTTGACCTAACCCACCTTAACCTAGCCAACCTTGACCTAACCACCTTAACCTAACCCACCTTAACCTAACCCACCTTAACCTAACCCACCTTGACCTAACCCACCTTAACCTAACCCACCTAACCTAGCCAACCTTGACCTAACCCACCTTAACCTAACCCACCTTAACCTAACCCACCTTGACCTAACCCACCTTAACCTAACCCACCTTAACCTAACCCACCTTGACCTAACCCACCTTAACCTAGCCCACCTTGACCTAACCCACCTTAACCTAACCCACCTTAACCTAACCCACCACCAGATGCGTCAGAAGATCCTCAAGTTTTGTTTTTCTGCTCCTCTTTAGGACTTTGGGTTGTTTTATTGTTGACGGATAATCCGGGAATTCACTCAGGATGAATCAGGTTGAGAGCAGGTTGAGCAAACAAACGATGTGGAACCAAAACACATCAAACAGCAACGCTCCACCCTGGAATCTGCCTCTGAGCTCATCACAGCAACCACAACAACTGGGACTGTTTCAGGAACTAGAATTCCTAATGACAGGATCGGATCAAACGGGATCTTTCCCTTCAGGGCTGAAACGTTGAGCAGCGTTAATTAGCCGTTAATTATTCAGCCGTTTATTCAGCGCCTTCGGGCTCGTTTGCTTCTTCATCTCACCAGGTTTCTGCCTCAGGAGTCTGTTGCGCAATACTTTAAAATCTCGTTGGACCTGGTCCCGCGCACATGTTGACGCTTAGCGTCGATGGATCGGCACCGGTCCGTTCCTTTATGTCAGAACTGAGCTTCCTATTTTAGTGCTGCTTTAGCTCCACAACATCCTCTCGTGAACCTGCTCAGCGGGCCGGTTCTGGGGAACCCTTCCAGAACCTGGAGAGGGTCTCATTAGCATCTCATTAGCATCTCCCCGTTGACTTGATTCCCGACTCCCGGCACCCCGGTGCTGTGTGAACAAGCACAGAAGTCTTCATAAACATTGTTTAGGTTGGGTTGCTAGGAGACGAGAACTCCAGCAACAGCCCGGAGGAACCAGGATGATGAGCTGCTATTGGTGGCGCTCGTGGTCGGCGTGCACGAGCCGTTTTATCTGCCGTCCTTCCTCCATAACCAGGGAACCAGGAGGTGCCTTGTTGCCCGTCCCGTCCCTCCCCGGTACCCCTCCTGTCCCGACCAGCAGGGGGCGCCACTAGGAATCGGGGCTTTTACGCCAGTTTTGGGTCTTTTTTTCCTGAGATGAGACGCAGGTTTTTGTGTTGTGAGGTTGTGCACGTGCCGCCGTGCAGCTCGGTTCTGGCTCGACGACCCGGTCCAGAAATATGCAGCCACATCCTGGTGTGGTTGTGGCGGGTGATGGGAGCCTATGGAGCACGTGGGACCGACGCTGCGTTAGCGACAGAGGCCGCGTTAGCGACAGAGGCCGCGTTAGCGACAGACGCCGCGTTAGCAACAGACGCCGCGTTAGCGACAGGGGTCCAGACTGTTTATCTCTGGTTCTGCTGTCGTGCTGCTCCAACGTGTTACCAATTTTAGAATTTGGCTTTTCGGCTCTTTGTTTTTGCACAAAGTCAACAAACCGAATAAATTCACAACACATTTCCAAGATGTTTCGATGTTTATTTTTCCAAGTTTGTCTCTACCGACAGATGGACGCCCCCCAAACACGCTATCAATGTAGCCGCCACGCTGGTTTCACCTTGTGAGGAGAGGACGGCGCTCAGTCCACCCCCCCCACACACACACACACACACACACACACACGTCCAGGCAGTTAGAGCAGCATGGTTGGATGTTCAGGTGGCAGAGCAACAGGTGAACCCCCCCCACCTGCTACACGGCCCAGGACGCCACCATGGTGGTGCTTCCTGTGGTCCGATTGGTGGTTAATTAAACAAAGCCGGCCCTCGCCGGTCCGCGGGGGCTCAGGAACGGCCCCCCCGCACAAACACTTGGTTCATATTTGCGCCTCGTCACACATTCCTTCGTGTTCACGGGGGGGAAGAGGATGAGCCGCCAGCGTTTGAAGAGTTCTGGGATGTCACGTCAGACATTCTTCTCAGATTGAGAGCAGCAGCAGCAGCTGGGATGTCGGTCACCTGTCCGGCCCCCTGGGGAGGCTCCGCCCACCCTGAGGGTACCTGGACGGCCTCTGACACCATATTATTATCTAGGACCAACGGGTAAAGATGGGATGGATTTTCTCGCCGTGGCCCCCGGCCTGACCTTCCTGCGGGCGCCGTTTCGACCTCGGTGTGATGAGCTGATTGGAGCCAGATTCCTGGTGCTCGATCCCGTTTCCTCCCGAAAACCTCCCAAAGCCGCTTTAATTCCCACATCGCTAACGCGATGTTGTGAAACGTCCGGGGGCGGCGGACACGTGCAGGTGAGGCTGGAAGCGGCGGCGATGGCGAGCCGTCGGTGTGAAGTGGAACGCCGCTGTCGGCTCCTCCGGCTCTGGAACGATCTTCCTATATTTTTCATTTACGAGGCAAAGAAAGACGCGTTGGCGCCGCTGACCCGCGGAGGCGTCCTCCAGGGACCCTTCAATCTTTCCTGGAGATCTATAATGTGATGGGCTATTCCTGTCCTGCCAGATGCTCCTCGCTCACGCCGCTGGTACCCCCCCAACACACACACACACACACACACACACACACACACACACACACACACACACACACCCGGGGGGCCACGGGTTGTCATGTGTGATATTGGGAAGAAAGTTAACATTCAGCAGGCTTTTGTTTGGCTCGCTGTCCCGAGAGGAGCCGCTCGTTAGAGACCTTTGGACTCCACGTCCCCCGTACAGGACGAGCAAGAGCCCTAAAGTCTGCACACACACATACACACACACACACATGCTCACACACACACACACATGCTCACACACGCTCACACACATGCTTACACACACACACGCTCACACACACACGCACACACACACACACGCTCACACACACTCACACACACACATGCTCACACACACACACGCTCACACACATACTTGTCTTTATCAACCTGTGAGGGCACAATTCCCCACGCACATGCTCACACACACACACATGCTCACACACACGCGCTCACTCACACACATGCTCACTCACACTCACACGCACACACACTCACACACACACACACATGCTCACACTCACACACACACACGCTCACACACACACTCACACACACACACATGCTCACACACACACACATGCTCACACACACACATGCTCACACCACACACACACACACACACACACACACCACACACACACACACACACATGCTCACACACTCACACACACACATGCTCACACACCCCCAGCGATGGATTCCAGATCGGGAATTTAATGCATTTCTGTTCCACATCACCTCCCAGGAATGCTGCGCGCGTGCCACGAGCCTCATAACTTCAGGTTGATGAGTATGAGGATGTTGTTGATGGGATACAGACGCTGCTGGGGGCTCTGGGGGGGGGGTGCTGGAGCCCATCCGGCCTAATGACGCCCGTCTTCCCGCATGAAGCAGCTGCAGTCCGAGCTGGACACATCTGGCCTGCAGATCTTTGGGAGCGCACTTTTGTTTGTTCGGTCTGTCCTGTCACGAGTGCTGCACGATACGGAGCCGCTAGCCTCGTTAGCAGGGCGCCAGCCTCGTTAGCAGGGCGCTAGCCTCGTTAGCAGGGCACCAGCCTCGTTAGCAGGGCGCTAGCCTCGTTAGCAGGGCGCCAGCCTCGTTAGCAGGGCGCTAGCCTCGTTAGCAGGGCGCCAGCCTCGTTAGCAGGGCGCTAGCCTCGTTAGCAGGGCACCAGCCTCATTAGCAGGGCGCTAGCCTCGTTAGCAGGGCACCAGCCTCGTTAGCAGGGCGCTAAACGTGGAGTTTACAGGGTCGCCTCCGTTACTCTGTTTGAGGCTCGTTTGTACCAATCATTGAAACCCAGCATCAATTAGTGCTGCAGAATGAGGCTGACGCGTTGGACATGTTGGACGTGTCCCACCGACGTTTCTAAACCTTTTTACCTTCTTTTCTGTCCTCAGTTTGTTTGTTGCCCTCTAGTTTTCTTTTCTTTCACAGCTTTTGCTTTTCGACATCAATGTCTTTGAAAATGATCCACAAATTTCAGGAAATTTAACTTGAACGCGCAGATTAAGATGCAAACGCTCGGCGACTCTTCCCCGGTTACCGTGGCAACCGCCCTGGCAGCGCCTGCTGGGGTGTCGCACCTGAAGACACAAATGTGACCTCGTCGATATACGAACCGCCGGAGACGTTTTACACCAAAACAGTGATTGATGACATCACCCGTTAGCCCCTCCCAGTTCCAGAGGACCACAGCCACATTTGAAGCTCTGGAATTGTGGGTAATGTAGTCTGAATCTTTTCTCACGTCACTGACCCACCTGCTGGTTTCACCGTCAGCATTTTAAGTTTCTCAGGTCACTTCATCACTTCATTTTCATAAACTGACATTTGTGTCTTAATTTTAATGTTTTTCAGATGCAGATTTGTGACGCTGGTGGCGCCCCCTGGTGGCAGATGCTCCTCAAAAGTGAGGTGATTGTGCAGCGTTTCTCGTCCAGTTTGATGGATCCACTCAAGTTGCTCCCGTTTTTAATAATGTTACACAGACACAAACACACGTGATGGAATCAAGGTACCGAATAATGTCGCCTCTTCCTGCTCACCACCACATTCGGGGGGGGGGGGGGGGGGGGGGGGGGGGGGGGTTAGGAGCGCGGCCATGTTGGTGAATGTTAACTGGACCAGCAGGTAGAGCAAATATTAATCTTACAACTTTATTAGCCTCCCCCTAAAACACGCATCAGTAGTGCATTTTCCATCCAGACTCCATCAGGACCAGTGGATCAAAGGTAGAATCGCCCGGGTGACGGGTCCGTTTAAGGCACTAATGTTACAAAGGTTATTCCACCACCCGACATCCCTTAATATTAGTTCAAATTCATAACACATTCATAAAGGAAGTGTCTGTCCAGGTCCCTGTGGGGGGTCCAGGTCCCTGTGGGGGGTCCAGGTCCCTGTGGGGGGTCCAGGTCCCTGTGGGGGGTCCAGGTCCCTGTGGGGGGTCCAGGTCCCTACTGGGCCTGGCTCTTCTCGCTCTTCTCCTTCTGCCACTGCTTCTCCCTGTGACTGAGCTCTGCATCAGAAAAGGCGGCTGGACCCCAGTTGGTGATCAGAACCGGGCCTTTAGAACCTGGTGGTGGAGCAGAAGGTGGAGATTCAGAGGTGGGAAATAAAATCCACGTAAACAAAGTTGATGGAACGTTCAGAAGCAGCGTTGAGCCTTTTCACGCGTTTAGAACCTCATTAAGGGATCAGAACGGGCTTAAGTACCAACACTGTGGGATTGTGGGTAGTGTAGTCAGACAGCTGGGGGGGCGGGTCAGAGGGGTGATCGGGGGGGGGTCAGAGGGGTGATCGGGGGGGGGTCAGAGGGGTGATCGGGGGGGGGTCAGAGGGGTGATCGGGGGGGTTACCTGGTTCAATGAGACGCAACAAGCCCTCGTGCTCGGCCACTTTGTGCTTCCAGCTCTTCGTGTTGTTTGTCGCCGTTTCCAGCTTCTTCACGACCTCCTGGTTCAAGAGAGACAAACGTTAGTGATCAGGCAAAACCAGCGTTTCCCTTCCTCGACTTCACATGTTACAGAACAGAATGTTTAACGAGCTGCTAATTATCCCTCATACAGTCCAACTGCTTCTCATTGAGCAGCCCTGTAGTGACACCTAGTGGCGGGGGGGTGCATCGCAGTGGCTCTGCTTGGTCTGACCTGGTACTGCTCCAGCGCCCCCTGTCTCTCCTTCTCCAGATGTTCCAGCTGTTCCATGGCAGCCTGCAGGGCGTTCTCCTTGGCCACACGCTCCTTCTGCAGCTCCTGTTTCTCAGCTTCCGTCTCAGAGATGGTGCGCTGCTGATGCAGGTGCAGCTGCTCCAGCTCCACCCTCTTCGTGGCCTCCTCCTCCAGCAGCCTGACGCAGACAGATGTGGAACATCTCAGCGAGCAGCACAAGACCAACCTTCGTCACATTAAAACGAGGCTGCGTGTGAAGGTCCAGGTCAGGATAATTCTGGTCGTTGAACCACAGCTGCTGTTCTGTTTGTTGAAGATGTTTCTCCTCTCATCCAAGAGGCTTCATCAGTTCTAGCTGAGTGTCTGGGAGCTCCAGGTACTGGTGCTAATGGTTCCTGGATGAGGAGAAACCTTTAATGGAGCTCAAACAGTTGCTGTGATTCAACAGTCCGCCAGCAGGTGGCGCCGGAGTGCCACTATTGTGCAACGGCAGCTTTAGATCGTTAATTAGAGCAGTGCTTCAATTATTTCTGTACGCCCCCCCTAGGAAGAAGAAAACATTTTGCGCCCCCCCCCAACCCCCCCCCGGCCGTGACTATAATTAGTATAATTTGTCTATGAAATTGTTATAAGTACACCTCTGCATAACTTGTATCCTTATTAATATTAAGAAAAAAAGAAGAAAATATAGACCAAAGCGGGATGATTGTTGCCAATATTCGGCACGTTTTTCCCGAAATACTCAAGCGGCTGATCAGCGTGACTGGGGTGTAATGTCTTTAAGTGAGGGTTAGGGTTAACCAGGGTTAGGGTTAACCAGGGTTAGGGGTAACCAGGGTTAGGGTTAACCAGGGTTAGGGGTAACCAGGGTTAGTGTTATCAGCGTGACTGGGGTGTAATGTCTTTAAGTGAGGGTAGGGTTAACCAGGGTTAGGGTTAACCAGGTTAGGGTTATCAGCGTGACTGGGGTGTAATGTCTTTAAGTGACGCCTTCATTTATTGGCTTCATGCTGTCCTGCCAACATTTTTAGACACAGTAAACACAACGGTCTTTCCTCGTCTCCCACCGTAGTCGCAGTGAAGCCAAGCGCTATATATGCTTCGTCATTTTCCTCGTCTTAGCTTTCGGGAGACTTTCGCATGTCTCATTATCTCCGTCTCTCTCCGCCTTTCTTTTCATCACTGTTTAGTATTTTTTCATGCTGTCTCTGGTGGTTTGTTCACTGCGCTTCCTATCTCTTTGCTCTGTGGTGTGGCGCGCGGGATGTGCAATTACACTTTTATTCTGTACGCCAAAAAAAAAAAAAAAGTTCTCCGGTGTCACACGGCGCCCCCCCTGGCATCGCACCGCGCCCCCCGGGTAAATGTCAGCAGAGAGGAAGGAAGGAAGGGAGGGAGGGAGGGAGGGAGGAAACGAGGAGAGGGAGGGAGGAAACGAGGAGAGGGAAGTTGGTGGCCGGGCAGCTTTCACACATTCACCACCATCAGTGGTGAGAGATTTAAGCTCCTCCCCCCCTTCCCTGGACCTGCTGGACCTGCTGGACCTGCTGGACCCACCGAGCCTGGAGCCTGCGGACGGCCTCCTCGTCCTGCCGGGCGCGCGCGCTCGTCCTCCAGAGCCTCCTCCAGACGTCGGTACATGTCCTCCAGCTCCCGGACCCGCACCAGGTACTGCTCCAGCTCCGTGGACTTCTGGGCCACCTGCTCCTCGATCTGCTGCCGTACCTGTCCGGAACCACGTGATGGGACACTGAAATCAGCCGGCGCCGCTCACGACCTTCCAATAAGTCGCCACGAAGGGCCGTGCACGTGTTAGCGCATGTGGTGACTGCTGTCGTCTTGATTAAATTTTAAAACCACATTGTGTGTCTGTGTGTAAGAACATTACAAGGTCATGTGACTGCGTCCCCTGTTGTCACGGTAACGGAGGAGGCCGCTCATGAGAACAGGAACGCTGCGCGCGGGTGGCGCCACAAACAGGAAGTGCTCACGTCCTGCCACGCCCGCACACGCGCACAGACTCGTACCAGAATCTCCTTCTCCAGGTCCGTCCTGTAGCGGTCCTGCAGCTCCGTTTGGGTCTGAAGACGCCGCTGCTCCTCCTCCGCCGCGTTCGCCGCCGCCTCCTCCAGCGCCTGAGGGGAAACACGGTCGTGGCTCAGTTCTGCACGCTTGACCTCTGACCCCTGAGAGCGTTCCAGTTCATCAGCGTGTTTGTGGTCGCTGACTCGCCACCCAGCTGCTAACTGTCTCAGCTCTGTGTCAGCACTTAGCTCGCCGCGGCGCCGCGACATTCCCGGGGACGAGCGCCGTCTCTCCGACTGTACGGTCATTGTGCGCCGGTCCGTCGCCACAGTGGCAGATTGTTGCCCGGACAAAGGCGACCTGTTGCTGCCCGTTGGCTGCTCAACCCTGACGCCATCTGCGCTCGCCACCACGGACGCCAGACTCCTCATCACAACCCCACTGTCAAACAAGTCAGCAGCGACCTCTGACCTCACCGGGGAAACCGCTGACTCACTCAAGGTTCAAAGGTTAAAGGCGTTAACAGATCTGATGACGTCGCCTCCCCTTGTGTGACGTCACTTCCTGTCACTCCGACAGCAACGTCGACCTTCCCGCTGCCGGTTGGGAGGCGGCGCCACCAGTCCTGATTGAATAAACATTCCAGCCTCCATTCAGAGGCGCGGGGGGCGGGGCTTGTCCGTCATTGGTATTCATGAGCTGGTCACCAGTTTCAGAGGAAACCATCAGGTGACCTAGTTGGATTGTTGTGCTAAACAGCAGCTATTGTGTGACGGTTACTGCCGCTAACGAATGCCAATCCCAGCGGGACGCAGCTTTTTAAATAAAAGGTGTGACTGAACCTCCGCCGGAATGTTGCCAAGTCAGTTTAGAGACCGAGGCCGGGGCGCCCCGGGGCGCCGCGGGCGCCTCGGGGCGCCGCAAACGGAGCTGTGTCGCACAACAGGACACCTGCAACTCATGTGAATGTGAGTTCTGTCGGGAAGAGACGCTCCAGGAAGTGTGACGGTGACGAACGAGGCAGCGTGACCACGTGAATGTCCGTCATCGGACCGTTCCCGGAGCTAAATCCTTCCTTTCTGACACACTTGGGCAACTTGAAGCCACATTTCAGCCATTTTTTAATCCTAACCCTTCCTGTTTCTTTTCAGACTGAACCTAATTTAAACCCTGGGCTTTTTTCCACTTCCTGTTTTGATCAGCTGACTTTATTTGCTGCGCGTCATGTCTGTTCCTGTGTGTGTGTGTGCTTACCCGTCTCATCTTCTCCAGCTCCAGTTGTTTGGCCTCGTTGGCCACCTGCAGCTCCCTCATCCTCAGCTCCAGCTCCTCCTGCTCCTCCTGCCGTCTCAGCCGGATCTCCCGTCTCTTCTGCTGGGCCTCGCGGTGCGGCGCCGGCCGACCGTCGCGTAGCCGATTCAGGCAGGTCTGAATGGCTGGACCACCACAAACGTCAATAAAACGGGAGAAAAATAAACTCTGATCATTAATTATGCGACCAAACTGGACAAATGTGTGGAATATTTTGATGATTTGTTAGTTTTCGGTCATTTTTCCCTCAAAACTTTAGCTGACGCCACAACACGTAGCGCTGCGCTAACTAGCCGCGCTAACTAGCCGCGCGCTAAGGAATTCTTAGTGGTTTTCATTTGGAAGCAGAGGAGCTGGAAAGCTCCTGCTCACCCTGGATCCACTCCTGCTTCTTCTTCTTGTCCGACACGCTAATTTCAAAGCTCTTCTGCGCAGACTTGATGAGGAAGAGACATTTCTTCCCGTCTTTGTCCTGCAGAGGCTGGAGGACAGAGCACGTGTGCGGTTCCACCGTTAGAAGCTTTTCTGGGGAAACCTGAGAGGAGTTTGGCCTCATGAGCTCCTCACCGCCACGGCGCTGTATTCATCCAAGAGGATGTCTCCCTTCCACTCGGCCAGGTCTTCGCTCACGTAGTAGGACATGGAGTTCGGCTTCAGCACGAACCAGCGCTCGTTCCAGTTCTTCCTCTTGTGGCCCTTCTTCATCATGTAGCCCTGCAGAGACAGGGGACCTTCATCAGGACCACCGAGGAGCCCTGGGGGGGTTCGGGCTCGGGCTCCCACCTGCTTGAGGACGTCCAGGATCAGCTCCAGGTAGACCTCGTTGATGCCCATGGACAGCGTCTGCTTGTCCATGCCCTTGCTGAAGTGTCCCGAGCCCACCAGGCTGATCAGCTCCCAGGCGCTCAGACTCTGCTGCCTGGCGTTCAGCAGCATCTTGTAGTCCTCGAAGCGCTCCTCCACCCAGCTGCCTCCCATGGCCTCCGTCAGCTTACGCAGGAAGTACTCGATCTGGAGAAGCGGCGACACAAACGGCCTTTATTACAACATAATGACCCGTCTTTGTTAGCCGCCATCAGGTCAGGATCCACACAATGTTCCCGTGATTCATCGGAATAAAAATAAACCAGCAGTTGGACGAGCAGGAAGTTTAAAAACTTCCTGCTCTGCTCTTGAGCAACACAGCTTTTCAGTTGGGCTGCTGCTAATGCTACTGCTGCTGCTACTGCTGCTAATGCTGCTGCTGCTACTGTTGCTGCTAATGCTGCTGCTACTGCTGCTACTAATGCTGCTCTGCTGCTATTGCTGCTGCTGCTAATGCTACTGTTGCTGCTACTGCTGCTACTGCTGCTGCTAATGCTGCTGCTGCTACTGCTGAAGCTACTGCTGCTGCTGCTGCTACTAATGCTACTGTTGCTGCTACTGCTGCTGCCAATGCTACTGTTGCTGCTACTGCTGCTGCTGCTACTGCTGCTGCTAATGCTACTGTTGCTGCTACTGCTGCTGCTGCTGCTACTGCTGCTGCTAATGCTACTGTTGCTGCTACTGCTGCTACTGCTGCTACTGCTGCTGCTAATGCTACTGTTGCTGCTACTGTTGCTGCTACTGCTGCTGCTGCTGCTGCTGCTGCTGCTACTAATGCTGCTGCTACTAATGCTGCTGCTGCTGCTGCTGTTGCTGCTGATGCTGCTGCTGCTACTGCTGCTGCTCATCACTCACCTCCTCTGTGATGATGACCAGGGGATACTGGTCGTCAGACAGGAAGTTGAAGATGCACCACACCTTGAAGGCATCGTCACTGGAGATCATCAGCTTGCTCTGATTCAGGTTCTTCCTGGAGCAGAGCGTCCAGCACATTTTGTGGAACTCCTGGCGATCAAAGTCAACGGTCACCTGCAGCACAACCAGAACCGGCTTCAGTCGAGGGTCCGGGAACGCTGCAATTTGAAGGACGCTCTTGAAAAAGCTGAAACTGGTCCAATGGAGGGGAACGGGTGAACAGCAGCGTTTCCATGGAGACCACCGTGGGGCAGTCATGTGGAACGAGAAGTGAAACTCGAACAGTTGCCGTAGTGCCTCTGAGCAATCACCGATGAACCCTGGCTTCATTACATCCAGACTGTGAGGAGCCAAATAAAGGAAGTTCCAACAGGATAAGGTCCCCGAGGGGTCAGAGGTCAAAGGTCACCACAAAGCAGGTGGAACCGAATAACTGCACCGATGGCGTAACGTCGCCGTAGTAACAACAGGGGGCGCGCCAGGTCAAGCGTGTCCAACAGGAACGAGCAGGTTCCCTAACCGTCCTCACCGGTTAAACCGGGTCACCCGGAGCTTCCGCTCAGTAACGACTCAACAACTTTCACGCTTGGAGGCACCAAAACGCCGTTTCAGAGCCGCACATCTGGAGCCAAACGCGTTTAAAAGGTTTAACGTCTGTTTCCAGCACTGAAGGTTGAAACAGAGTTAACAGAAATGTTGATGAGCATCATCAGAGTGTGTCAACCACAGCTGATAACATCTCACTCTCTCACACACACCCACCCACCCACCCACCACACACACCACCCACCCACCCACACACACACACACACACACACACACAAAGTGCTGACTCATCACCACAATTTCAGTTCAGTTTTTTACTAAAGTTCCACCAGAAGAACAAAGACGTGACTCAAAGCTCTTAAGCAGCAACGGTGTCACAACCTGCCAGAAGGTCCAGCTTCAGCTGACAGGGTGGAGTTTCCCTTCAGGTCCCACACGGGACACTGGACACGGGACACTGGACACTGGACATGACGTCGCGTCCCCTGACAGAGTTGGTCTCCGGGTGGCTCCACCCTCATTTATGATGGGAAACTTTAACCACCACCTGGAGTTTGAGCTCCAGGCTCCAGCTGGAGGACAAGACGGGGACAGACCGTCCATGGAGGGGCATGTCCCCCCAGGGTCCCTTCCTGGAAGGGTCCGATCAGGAACTTTAGCGTTCCCTCCCTCCTAAACAAGCAGCCGTTAGCCTTCACCCCAGGAAATGTCCTCACCTCCGGGACGTGTCCTCACCACGCTGGTGAAAGTCTTATTGTGACATTTGCTGGGCGTCCGGCCCAGATCTGGTAGATACGGGCGACTACGGCAACACCAGCAGGACAAACCAGTTTACAGGCCAATAAAAGTGCTGCTGCTCTAACAAGGTTATTTTTAGCTGAAACACGCCAACACTGCTTCTATTATAGCCCAGCGGCCTCAGAGCACCATGACATCATCGCAGGAGAATTCCAAACATCCAGACGGTAATGACATCATCACCGAGGGACGCGGAGGCCACGGCCAGACGGCTGATGTCATCAGCTGGAGCGTCACAGCACAAAGTTTCACCCGTTTCAAATCACGCGCCTGGTGTGGTGCACGTGTGGCGTGCACGTGTGGCGTGCGCGTACCTTGTCCAGGATGAACCTGTTCAGGTAGGGCATGTAGCCCTGGTTGGAGACGGGCCCCTCGTCGTCGTCCTTGAAGTGCTCCTCCAGGGCCACGGGGTCGTGCGGGATCCTCATCACCGTGCACAGGTTGTGCGAGAGCACCTGCGAACGCCAGAGAAACCGATCTGGGATAAAACTGACCTTCTTCCTTTTGCCCCACTGGGTTCCTTCATTTCCCAGAATGCCTTTCATGAGGACACTTTAGTTCCTGGCAGGAAGGCGGAATTCTCCGTCTCGCCTGTGCAAACGTGACGGAATTGTTGGTTTTCCTGCTCCTGAACGAGACTCACCGCAGGAAGCTGCTGTTCCAGTTTCTGTGGTTGGAATTCAGCCCAAAAGTTGATGCCAACGTGGATCAGCCGGCGTTTGTTCCCAACTTTAGTGATGGTTCCCAACCTCAGTGATGATTCCCAACCTTAGTGATGATTCCCAACCTCAGTGATGATTCCCAACCTCAATGCTGGTTCCCAACCTTAATGCTGGTTCCCATCCTTAATGCTGGTTCCCAACCTTAATGCTGGTTCCCAACCTTAATGATGATTCCCAGCCTTAACGCTGATTTCCAACCTTAGTGATGATTCCCAACCTTAACGCTGATTTCCAACCTTAGTGATGATTCCCAACCTTAGTGATGATTCCCAACCTTAGTGATGATTCCCAACCTTAATGCTGGTTCCCAACCTTAATGCTGGTTCCCAACCTTAATGCTGGTTCCCAACCTTAATGATGATTCCCAGCCTTAATGCTGGTTCCCAACCTTAGTGATGATTCCCAGCCTTAATGATGATTCCCAACCTTAACGCTGATTCCCAACCTTAGTGATGATTCCCAACCTTAATGCTGATTCCCAACCTTAGTGATGATTCCCAACTTTAGTGATGATTCCCACCTTAATGCTGGTTCCCAACCTTAATGCTGGTTCCCATCCTTAATGCTGGTTCCCAACCTTAATGCTGGTTCCCAACCTTAATGATGATTCCCAGCCTTAACGCTGATTTCCAACCTTAGTGATGATTCCCAACCTTAACGCTGATTTCCAACCTTAGTGATGATTCCCAACCTTAATGATGATTCCCAACCTTAGTGATGATTCCCAACCTTAGTGCTGGTTCCCAACCTTAATGCTGGTTCCCAACCTTAATGCTGGTTCCCAACCTTAATGATGATTCCCAGCCTTAATGCTGGTTCCAACCTTAATGATGATTCCCAGCCTTAATGATGATTCCCAACCTTAACGCTGATTCCCAACCTTAGTGATGATTCCCAACCTTAATGCTGATTCCCAACCTTAGTGATGATTCCCAACTTTAGTGATGATTCCCAACCTTAATGCCTCCACCATTCCCAGAACTGCTCACTC
This sequence comes from Takifugu flavidus, assembly GCF_003711565.1. Taxonomy (NCBI): domain Eukaryota; kingdom Metazoa; phylum Chordata; class Actinopteri; order Tetraodontiformes; family Tetraodontidae; genus Takifugu; species Takifugu flavidus. The sequence continues at coordinate 9,383,712 of NC_079532.1, forward strand.
CAGGAACTGGGAACAACCCTCCAGACTCCCGGGAATCACCGATAAAGCTCAGATGTGGAAGTTTGTCTCCGTTTATCCTGAAACGAAGCTGACGCCTTTTCGAGGCTCCTCGTTATCAAACTGTCGGACCGACTCGTGATCACCGATGCGGAGCAGGTGCGTCGCGCGGGACAGGTGATTTACCCGGAACACGGCGACGCTTACACACACACACACACGCACACGCGCAGCGCTGTTTACCTTCAGCTGTGACTTGGACACCTTCCCGCTCTGGTCCACGTCCAGCGCCGTGAACGCGTGCCAGATGGACTTCAGCAGTTCGTCTCGAGGCTCCATGGACGCGCGAGCGGCTCGTCGGTCCGCGTCTGTCGGACTCTTCCTCAGTCTGACGGACGGACGCCACGAGGGGAAAAAGAAGTCACGTGAGGCGGGGCCGGGCGCGTGCCTGCCGATGGTGAGGCTGCAGCACCGCTCAGCGAGAGAGGCGCGCATCGGCACGTGCGCTGATTCTTCACGAGACGTGATTTTTTGTTGATTTCAAGAATAAAAGTTATTGAGTTATTTTACTCGCTTTTTAAGTTATTAAAATCCGACTGGATTGATCAGGATTCATTGATTTGGTTCGACCTTTGCCCAGTTTGTCCTGGATTGTTTTGAAGAATTAAATGAAACTATTGAAATAACAATAAAATAAACAGTAAAACTGGTGAAGCTGCTGGTGTGAAACAGCGTTTGGAGAACGAAGGAGTAGAAGAAGATGAAGGTTTATTCCGCTTGGAGAACGAAGGAGAAGCAGCACGGAGCAGAAGATAACGAAGGTTTATTAATCAACGTATGTACAGGAAACGGAAACTCGAGGCTGGTGCCTGCGGAGGGAGCGTAGGTGGCAACAAAGGAACCTTTATGGGACACGAGGAACCTGGAAGGTGAGGAGCTAAAGAACAGGACAATGATTGGTCTCCAATGGAAACACTGCCCATCTCCCCGTAACCTTGACGACCACGCCGTGACCCAGAGTACCGACAGGTGAGAGCCGGCGGCCTCTACGGCGACCTGAAAACAGCCGAAACACCGATACACTCTAAACATGGATAGCAGCAGGTTGGTTTTTCCTCTTCTTCACGAACATTTTGGCAAGTGTGGCACGCCGCCCTCGAAGTGCTCCGGCCGGTTGGGCCCCCTGGTTCCCCCAGGCGCTCCACAGGCAGTAAGGTGCACGCCGCCAGGGCAAGTACATTCACGCTGAGGAGCCTCCGCGGAGAGAAGTGCAGAGACGTCAATGCAACCTCCAGGAACCACAGGTGGAGGACAGGTACGACCGGGACAGGTACGACCGGGACAGGTACGACCGGGACAGGTACGACCGGTACCGTCGGAGAACAGCCCCCCCGTCTGGGCGGTGCTGACTGGACTGTAGCGTCCATTGAGATGAGGTTCTGTTCAGTGTGATTAACAGTTTGAACACGTGCAGGGGCCCGGCCCCGCGAGCAGGCGGCCCCTCCCCTCAGAGAGCGCCGGGTCCGACCAGCCCCCCCAGTCTCAGTAGATGGTGAGGCTGACCGACCGGTTTATCTTCTTGCCGATGAGCCTGGTTGTTCTGGGGTTGGACTGGAGGGTGGAGCGGGTCAGGACCCTGTCGGTGGACAGAACCTTCTCCTCGGCGGCGGCTCGAGCCAGCTGGGCCTTCTTCAGCTCCCTGAGAAGAACCGGAGACACATCAGGAACCGGAAAATGGGTCAACAATAAAGCAGGTCGAGCCGAGGAACACTCACTTCTGGAGCAGCGCGTTCTTAAACTTCTCTGCGTTGAGCTCGATTCTGAGCTGGTCGGCGCTCATCCGGGCAGCGGTGAGGAGCACCGGGTGTTTGATGAGGTCGGACGCCGACGGCCGTCTGCTCGGGTCGGGGTGGATCATCAGCTGAGGGCGTTAAAAACATACAGATCCAAGTTTGAAAAGAGTAAAACGCTCAGTTGGGATGTTGTCAGCTGGGTGGGCGCTCACCTTGAGAAGGCCGAGGAAGTCCTGGGACAGCACCTGGGGGATGGGCGGGAGTTTGCCCTGTCTGATCTCGTGCCATTTGTCTCCATTGGTGGGAAGAGGCTCCGCCCCCGAAGCGCTGATGACAGTGAGGGCCAGGGCGAAGACGTCCGCCTTTGTTAAGTTACTGTAGTCCTAAAACAGAAGCGAGCGACACGTTTGCTCACGTGACGCCTTCAACATGTTGGGAGATGTTTTGGGGAGAGTGCACAAACCTCCTGTAAAACCTCGTTGGCGAGATATCTGCTGTCCCCTTCCTCCACCTGAGGGTTATTCGCCCGCGTCACATGACCGAGATCACCTGGTTTAGGGAGAAGATTAAACACCGATTCCCTCCGAGAAGCCACAAACACACAGAAGCAACGTACCGATCTTGTAGACCACGCTGGTGGTCAGCCCGTCCTCCTCCTCGCAGTCGTCACAGCTGGGAACCGACTTCCGGGAAATAAAGATGTTGCCTGGGTGGGGGGGGTCGGGCCGGTTAGATTTACAGGATTCTGATGCTGGCGGCGGCAGAAGTGCTGAATACTCACTGGGCTTGATGTCCATGTGGACCAGGGAGGTGGAGTGGATGTACTTGAGTCCTCCAGCAACTTGAAGCAGCAGGTCTTTCAGCTCCAGCTCCGATAAATAACTGAGCCGCCTGTAGTTCTCCGCGATGACGTCGGACAGCGTGCCGCCGTTGCAGTACTCGTTCTGAATGAGCATGTGGTCGTCCTCGGCCCAGGCCGAGTAATAGCGGACCACGTGGGGGTGCTGGCCCAGAACGGCGTGGGCATACACCTCCCGCAGGGCGTTCTGCCTGTGGAGGGGGGGACAGAGGCTTTTAATTAAGAGCCGCCTCAGGGGAGATCTGTGCTCAAGAGGAACGATCCAAACAGCCTCTCTAATAAACAAAGTTCACCCGTTTACCAGTCTAGCTGTGGAGCCCGTGACTCCTACTTACTCGTCTACTGATCCCGCAAGAGGCTTCTTTGACCTCTTGATGGCGTAGATGCAGCCGTCGAGTCTTTTTACGCACTTAAAGACGGCGCCAAACTCCCCGCAGCCGATCTTCTCCAGCTCCAGGAACTCTGAGGCGTACCTGGACATCATGTTGCTTTCCATCATGGTGATCCTCTGGCAACAGAAGCATTCAGAACGTCAGAATTGTTTCTTACTGAGAGAAAGTGTCACACGACGCGAGCGTGGCGTCACCTTTGATGGCGGCACGACCTCCTCCTCCCCCTCACCATCACTGGCCTCCATGTCTTCACCACAAGAGCTGAAAGGTGCGAGAACAGAGATGAAGTTTGCATTCGAGCCAGCAGGGGGCGCCACGGGCCCATGGCAACAGGTCGCCAGGAACCACGAGGTCTTGGTTCTCAGCCAAAACTCGCATCAACGGTTCTAACGAAACCGACTCCATCAACAATGGTTCGGCAAAGGTTCGACAGGTGACGTGCAACACCGTGAGCACCGCAAGGCCACGGACAAACTTACTCGTTCCAGTGCGATCGTTTCCGGTTGATCCTTTGCTGCGTGACGGACTGGATGAGGAGGGAGTCGGGTGTGAAGGGGTTAAAGTTGACCTGGGGGGTCTGCTGTCGTCTGCTGCCGTCTTTGGTCGACTTCCCCGAAGCCTCCACATTCTTGAAGAGGGCAACTCTCCGGCTGGACGAGCCGGTGCTGCCTCTGGCCCGGGACAAGAGGCTCTGGAAGGGACGCACGACAGTGAAGCGCCGACCAAAACAAACAAACCAACCAACTAACTAACTAACAAACAAACAAGGCATTTCTAATCGGGGTAAAGACACGAGGTCAGGGGTGCAAGGGTGCAGGGAAACGCTGTTAATGATCGCAGACGCGCCGGGACATGAAAACAGGTCACCCCAGTCAACCCGGGGATTACGCAACACTCCGACTCGAAGTGGGTCGTTATGAATGACCTGGTTTAGTTTAGCAGCACCCGACAGAGGGAATATCACCATAAACGCGGGTTTCATGCTGGCTAATACAAACCTTTGGTGTGTGCGGCGTGTCAAAAAGTCTGAGTTTCCTGAAGGTTTTATGCGGAGGCGTGTCGGGGCAGTCCGGCACCGGGGAGCTGGAGCCCTCTCCCTCGTCCTGGGTGTAGGGTCGCTCCGGGGAGCCTCTGTAGAGACGGGAGGCCTTCCTCGGTGATGGCGAGCAGTTGGAGAAACTGACGCTGCTCCTCGGCGACTGCAGGTGGGCCGGTGAGCCCAAACTCTCCTCGTCCCAGAGCTCCACGTCGTCGTCCCCCCCGGACTGGTTCAGCGGGCTGCTGCTGCCCTCCAGCCGCTTGCCGGCGGGGCTCCGTCGCGCTGGCACCGGTGAATCAATCTCGGTGAAGCCGGACTCCCCCCCGGTGCTGTTGTGAACATCGTCGATGAGGTCGTCCTCCCCGTCGCTGGACGCGAACTGTAACTTCTGGCGAATCGGTCGAGACCTGGGGGAAGGGGGTCCGTGTCGATGGCGACCGTAGCCCGACATACTCCGCACTTAAACTCCTGAAAAAAGTCAACCCCCGCTACAAATAAAGTGCTGTCCGTCACAAAAAAGGCACTTTTTGCTACCTTAGGAAGGTATTTAGTCAAAACTTCAAAAACCGCTCGGGAAAACTCCTACACGCCCATTTAACGCTAAAATGGCTGTGGGCTAACCTTAGTTAACTTAGCGTTCCTCCCGTCCCGCAGTCGGTCTGGAGTTCGAAACAAGCCCCAAAGTAGCGGCTCCAGCCCCGGGTCGGTGTCAGGCGGCGACTCGGTGACACAGAAACGCGTCTTTCCGCAGAAAATGCCGCGTCAATGTTTACAACAAAGTTTGAATGAGTTCGCAACTATCTTCTTCCTATCACGCGCGTGGCAAAGGACTTCCCGCGACCGTTGGTCACGTGGCCCCGTGCGGCCAATCACAGAGCGCCTTGGAATTTTGAAAGATGGGCGTCCCGGAGAGGATTCGCGAAGCGTTACGTCGACGCTGATTGGCGCGGACGTGTCCGTCATGTGACCCCCGTGTTGGACACGTCCGGACGTGCCCCCGGCGCGACCCACGCACGAATGATCGATTCTGTGCGTTTGTGTTTACGGTTTCCACACAGGAGCCCGAGGGAAAGGTGGAGAGAAACCCCACATTTCAACACGCTCCGTTCGGACAGAAGCGACTAATAAGGACCTTATTTGGAGTGGATGCGGGTCATGACGCCATAAAGGAGCAAACGCTGCCTTAAATCGATGCCAAAGGCTTGGAAGGGGGATGAAAGGATCATTTGTGCTGTTCCAAGTATCTCAGTCACTTTTGAGACTACTTACATGTTTTTGTGCATGTAAGAAGCAACTCTTGAACTCTTCAAACACCAAAACCTTAATTAAATTTTTTTTATCAGAAATAGTATTAGCTGTACACTGCATCACATTTAGAGAGCATCTTTATCCTCTCCCTTCATTTTGGTTGAGGGACAAAAAGCATAGCGCAACTCCAGTTATCAAAATCCTATTTACAAATAAAAGCTAAAGTTCTTTAAGACAAAGACGCAGCGGAAGACTCCAGATCTCTCTGTCAGTGATAGTCCTTTTGAGATGCGTGTTTTTTTAAATTACAGTCCAAAGTTCATCAATCCTCCAGGCCCGGTGACTCTCCCTGCTGTATACTCGATGCTATTCTGATGGCTTCTTCCAGGGAAGGCTGCTCGCTGAGCTGCAGGAAAGAGGAAGGAAAAACGAGTGACAAACTGATCAACACCTGATCAAAATGTCTGATTTAATCTATTTACTCAGCCACACTGTTACAACAACAACAGCCCCGACTGTGACAAACATGAGGTCAGTTTCTGTGACGAGGGAAACATTTACATGATAAAAAGAACAAAAGCCTTTTAACTCGGAGGAATTTAACCTTCGAGGAGTGTGACTTAGGGTGTTGTAACTTTCCTACTATCAACCATAAACACACTTTACATTCTATTTAGTGGAAAAACACCCGAACAATAGTTTTTATTTTGGCAATAATTAAAGAGACGCTACTGGGCTCGATATTAAACCACAGGTAAAGTGCTGGTTAACTCTCAGGTCCCATTGATCCCTGAACAAACGCATCAGCAGGGGGTGACAGCACCTGCACACCCCCAGGATCCCCACCCACCCACCCGTGATTACCTGTTAAAGTTTAAACAGGGTTTCACAGGGTGGGACCTGGGGAGGGGTCGCCTGAATACTTAAGCACCTTAATGACAGAAACTCCTCCCAGTATCGAGCCAAAAGGCTGGTTTTTGTGGAGGGAGTGCAGCAGGTTGAGATCAATAACCGAGTAATTTAACTCATTGTTTAACACCCAATATTCCACATCATGGCGACACAGGTGTGCCTCTGGGTGTCAGTCAACCCACCTGAACTGCGATGTGAGTACCGTTGGAGGTGGCAAATAACGTGACCGGATGACCCTGGTCCTGGTTGTACACCGCCGTCTCCTCTACGGTTTGGAACGAGGCCATGTCAGGAGCCATGATGGCCACCTGAGGGAGACAGAGGTGCGCTCGTCAGCTGGTGCCCTGACCACAAGTGGCCAGTTTTCCTTCACCACTGGCACATTTTCAGGAGGACCGCTCACCTGTTCATCTGTACCGTCCGCCGTTACCATGGTGACGGAGTGAGCTCCTTGCGTTGCCAGTTCGTGAGCTGGGATGGTTATGGTGGTGCCTTCTTGGGTTACCATGGTGATCGTGCCCCCCATGGCCTGCAGGTCTGCCTCAGAGATACTGACCTAAGAGAACAACGGTGCGTTCGGTGCCAGAGGAAATCGCAGCGCCGCAGACTCATGCTGCACTCACATTTTTACACACCATCCTAAAACATTCAGGCGATGGCTGACAACTCACATGGTGGGTTTGTTGGCGGGTTAATTTCTTTATTAAACTAGTTCTAGTGAAATAACTGATGTTTTTAGTTCTATTTTGGGCTGCGACTCTCATGACCACACCAGTGATTCCATTACCTGCTGTTGAGTACCATCTTCCTGCGTTACCAAGGCAACGTGCTGCTGACCCACCAGGTCCGAGCTGTCCACAGGAACCTGCTCGGAACCAGAGTCGTCTGCTTCCAGAACCGCTGCAGAGTAGCCGACGTTGGGGTCGTCGATGGCGTCTGAGCAGAGAATCACAGTTTCAGCCCAAAACCTTCATAGGTCACTTCCTGTTCTTTGGGTGAGCTCCTCCTACTCTGAGGCTCAGCTACAAATGAACAAGCTGAAACGTTAACTTTCCCATCGCCCGCTGCACTGACCTGCAGGGGGCTCGAAATAGGCCTCCTGCTCCTCCTCGATGGGCTCCGTGTCGTTGTGGGCCGTGCGCTTGTGCATGGCGAGCGTTGAGATCTGCTTGTAGGTCTTCCCACAGTGGTTGCAGTTGTACGGTTTGCAAGGCGTGTGGACCACGTGGTGCTTGTAAAGGCTGGAGTATTCTGTGAAGCGCTTCTGGCAGCCGGGCACCGTGCACACGTACGGTTTCTCACCTGGGGGGTCGAGAAGGTTCTGCCGTCAGAACTATTCAAGCATTAATGCAACACTGTCCTGCTCTGAAGCCTAAAGCCACAGACTCGGCCTGCAGGACCGACCCGTGTGAATCCTCATGTGGTTCTTGTAGTTTGTGGCGCTGGCGAAGGACCGTCCGCAGCTGGGCTCGGAGCAGTAGTACGGCCGCTCCCCGGTGTGTGTCCGGATGTGGACTTTTCGGATGTTGGAGGTTGTAAACGACCTGCCGCAGCCTTCGATCGGACATTTGAAAGGTTTCTCCCCTGCAGAAGAGTGAAAAGTTATCGAGACGAAGGCGGCGACCGGAGCGTTTCAACACGACTGTTCCTCAACACGTGCCTGTGTGAGTCCTCGTGTGCTTCTGAAGGTCTCCAGATGTTTTGAAGGACTTGCAGCAGTTCAGCTCCTGGCATCTGTACGGCTTCTCCCCCGTGTGTGTGCGTGAGTGGCTCTTCAGTCCGTATCCTGAAACCATCGGCAGCTACGATCACTTCTGCACCATCACGTGTTATTAAAGAATCATCGTTTCAGCTAGAACCAAAAGTACCGGTGGCAAACTTCTTCCCGCAGCCAGGAAAGTCGCAGACGTAGGGTTTGTCCCCCGTGTGGGAACGCTCATGAACCTGTGAGGGAAGCACCACGTCAGAACATGCAAAGGTGGCTCAGAACGGCAGTGCGGGCTCCTAGCTGGCGCTGACCTTCAGGTGGTGAGCGGTGGTGTACAGCTTCCCACAGCCCTCATATTCACAGCGGAAAGACTTCTCACCCACATTGGTGCTCCGTGACTGCCTGTTGTCTTGATCTTGTAACACAATCTGTTGGAAAGAGCATTAAACGGAGTCAGTACTGGAGTCAGAATGTTAAACACAAAGGTACCAGCGACGCCTAATCAGGACTCTACCCGCATGTGGACGCCATTATCTGCTTCCGCTCTGCTGTAAGAGCCCAGCTGGTTTTCTATGCTCTCCACCTGTCAGTCAGGGTGAAGGACGCCTCACATTAGACCACACGGCTTCACAATCATCAACATTTTTTCAAACGAAGCCCTAAAAGTATCACAATTGCGAGTTAGTTAAACTATCGTTTCCGGTTGATACCTTGGTGGCGTACTGCTCCAGCACGCTGATGGTCTCCGGGTTGAGACCTGTAGCGTCCGCCTGCAGGTCGGCGATGGTGCCGTCGGCCTGGATGGCCAGGATGGTGTTGGACTGGGGCATGTGGACCGTGTGCTGAATGTAAGCAGTGCTTCCATCCTCCAGCTGCACCTCCTGGAGGCCGCTCTGATCATACGTCTCTGCACAGACGAGTTCATCCAGCAAAGGTGAAGAAAAAAGAAAAAGAGGGATTCCGTTATATTATTGAATTAAAGCTCTTTATTCACCAGAGGTCTGAATTATTTGGAGGATTAAACATGGTGTTAGATATAGAACCGATGGCCTCTAATAGGCCTGCAGTAGCTGGATAATGGTGACATTAGGGACTTATTTAAGACTTAAAAGGAAAGAGAGGGAGGTCTTGTGATGGAGGAACATCTCTGACCTTTGGGTGTGTGAATGTAGGCCGTTGTTCCATCTTCCAGCTGAACTGTTTGTCCGTCCTCCAGCTGTAAACTGTCCCCTCCTGCAACAGAGAAAACATTATTTCTCCAGGACCCTCAGCTGAGCTTTCTGCATATCTGCATGTGTGGTTTCAGGCTGTGCAATATTGGGAAACACATAACGCTTTGTTTGATTTCTGCTAGGTAAAAAAAAAAAGGGGAATCTGGTGTGAACATGGATCTGTCTCCATCCAGAAGTACATTTACCAGCTTTAGGCATGGACACATGCTGGACATAGGCAGCAGAACCATCCTCCAGCTGGATCACCTGGCCATCCATGATCTGCCCATCTGAAAAGGAAGCTTTGGAATCGTGCTGAATGTACGCAGTGGAGCCATCTGCAAGAGTGACAGCCTGCAAGCTGACCGTGTCCATGCTCTCCATCTGATCGCCATCTGGGAGGAGTGGACATAATGTTACTTTGAGATGAAAAATCACACTGCAAAAACCTTCATGTTGTGGCAATAATAGGAGCTACATGCTCATCTTCACCTACACATTACTGGGAAAACAAAAAACACACGCAGGGCATCATTTGTTTTAACATCAACCACATAATCTCAGCTTTTATTCATAAAATGTATGTCCTGTACACACACCTGCCCAAGTTAAACTGTTGTTATACTAGTTATGTAGCGATTCCAACTTAAATGGGCTTTTTCATTCTAGATTTACAGTGTTGCTGCTGCCAGTCGGGCTTATTGAGAGGACTGTGGGTCAGATCATCGACTGACCTGCAACAGTCACGGCCTCCGTCAGACACAGCGTGACCGGCTGCCCATCTGCATCATGAAACTCAGCCATTCCCTGCGAGTCCCGGTTTATCTGGGCCAAGAGCATGCTTCAGCTGCTGGAGACACACAACACAGTTCAGAGTGAAGGAAGAACGACGAGCGCGTGGCAGAGATGTTTAAAAACAGGATAAAATCATCTCTGGATCCACGTTCATGCACAAGAATGGCAGGTGGACCAGGGCAGCATGTCGCTACACACACGCCTACAAACCCATAACTGGAAAAGTGCAGATCCGCCCCAAGCAGGCGATCCCCCACATATTGGGAAGCACCGCTTTAATCAAGGATCTTTTCTGGAACTTCACTAAACTGTAAGTATCTTGGCCCATCATCAATATTTCCCAGAAACGTCATTAAAATCCATTCATAAGTTATTTTGCTAAAAGTAAAAGCCACAGACTGTCCCATAACCTGGACAGAGGAATATCAAAGTTCCTCTGGAACCTTTAACGAGGCCAATAATCAATCACCTTCATCTTTGGCCTATTTGCATCTCCTGAAAACTTCATTAAAATGGCTTTAAAAGCCTTTTAATTATTTTGCTAGACTGATAAAACTTGACCTATGCTGGAGGAAACTTAAGATGACTGAAGTCAGGGTGAATTATGACTTCATGTGAATAATCAGAGGTGCAAAATTATGTATTAGATTAAAATCAAGCATATTTGTCTTTTTATTGGTTTTTAAGTTACGGAAGACAAGACACACAACTCGGCTCATTTCTGTAAATTAAATATCTCGCTATCAATTAAAGCACTTTCAACCTTCGCACTCGTAAATCAACTTTGATTTAACGCGAAGCACCAAATAAAAGAAAGTTAAAACTTTGACATCTTCATGCTTTGGCGCTTATCAGTTTGAATATAGCATTCGGGGCTAGCTAGCTAGCTAACAGCAACTTCCCGTATTGGTCGGTTGGTCTAATATGAAACAATATCTGCGAGTAACCAGTGCAAGTGTGCAGTATTTGGAGGTTGGTAACGGTCGGTCAGCGCGATGACACCAAAGTTACAAGTCAAACAACAGTGGCAGGAGTGAAATATGACACAAAGCGGCGGCTAGCCGCCATGCTAATAGCCGTGCTAACTACTCGACCAAGTGCTGTCACTTTTCAGCGCTTGTTGAAAAACGGTGTTTAAGATCATTTGAAAGCGGAGAACATCTCCCCAAGCTGGTGTTTCAGGCGCAAAAAGAATGTGGCCGCAGGAAAAGCGAGCTAGCTGCCCCCAACGGCAGCTGTCGGTTTCCTCTAAATAGCGACGCAGTTATGAAACAAAACGGGGAATCCATGAGCTAATTAATGATAACATAAGCATTTTGACTCGGCGACTGTCCGTTTCATTTCCAGTTAGACCACCAGTCCCCTTCTTTATTTGTTGCCCGCTGCAGCGCTGCCTTCTCCCTCCCAGAGATGGCTGTGGGAATAATGCATACTGGGTAAAAACCAATTTATATACGAACCTCCGCTCTGAAAATTTCCAACAATTCCTCCTGTTCGACCACCATGCACCAGTGCAGGAAACGCTTCGTGGAGCCCAACCCCCGGGAACATGTATGACAGCAGCCTGGGGCCGCCTATCAGTGATCCTGACGCGCTGATTGGCCGACGAGCCCCGCGCTCCTGCTCCTATTGGCTAACCGCGTCCAAATCAAGCGACCGTTTGTCTTATTCATGTTCCGGGGCCCCACACAGACGCCATTCCGCGTCAGTTTTCGTATTGTCCTGGGGTTTAGACTGAAAATGCTCCGCTTACGGGAAGAAGTAAATGTATAAACTTCAAATATCGGTGGCAGCAAAATGACGCTGTCAGTCCGAATCCACGCCGAGCCCCAGGATGCGCCAGGACCAGTTACCGAGCGACATAAACAGCCACATGTGTGGCGACTGGTCGGCATCCATGTTGAAAACAAGGTCGTGTGGGAAAAAAGGGGGGAATCTGGGCAATGCAGTGAAGAGAGACTGGGAGGAGAGGGACTGGGAGGACAGACTGGGAAGAGAGGGACTGGGAGGACAGACTGGGAGGAGGGGGGGGACTGGGAAGAGGGACTGGGAGGAGAGACTGGGAAGAGAGGGACTGGGAAGAGATACTGGGAAGAGATGGACTAGGAACAGACTGGGAAGAGAGGGGAGGGACTGGGAGGACAGACTGGGAAGAGAGGGGAGGGACTGGGAGGAGAGGGGAGAGACTGGGAGGAGAGGCTGAACACAAAATCATGGCTCAAAGATTGAACCCTTATTTTCTGGGTTTTTCCTCTTAATGGTTTATTAAAGCAACAAGCGCCTGTTGTTGCCAGGGCAACCGCGTTTATGGGTGAGGAATCATTTACAGCTGTAACTAACAAAATAAAAAGGGAATAATCCTGTATGATTATGAATAAAACAATAAAGAAACGACTGAGGTGCAACAACATTATTGGTTTGTTATTAGCTGCCCTCGTTAATTAACATATTACATGTTTAGAACTGATTAGAATTTAAGTTAGGTTTGCTAAGTTTCTCTCTTTTTTAATTTAAGAGCCTTTTGTGACACTGATCAAATGATCCGGGTGCAGCTTCCAGAGAAAATCCTGGAAACGTTCAGATTAATTACTTTGATTAATTACATGAGGAGAAATTAGAGATGGTGAAAGAGTTCAAATCAAACTAAGATGGTTCTCAGGAACCTGCTGTTTTTATATTGTGTACAGTGAGTTCACCATGGTAACAGTGTTTGGCAGCACATGACCAGCTGACAGGCAGGCCTCTCCTGTCCTGTCTCCATGGTAACCACCATCAACAGGGAGGCGAGGTCGCGGACAACAGTCGGACTGCAGGTAAAGTTAACTGTCCCGTTAAAGTTTAAATGTAATAAAAATTGTCCTTTTGTCCCAGTTTCTTTGAGGAACGAGGTTGTTTTTGAGATGTTTGAATGTGGGCGGGAGGTCCAGCACAAACGACCGGTGGATACACCCCAGGATGTGGTTAGGGCGGACCGGGCTGGCTCCACTGGTTCTGGGCGAGCGAGGCTGCAGCATCACGTTTGTCCTGGACACCTCGGAGAGGATGAAAGCTGTTCTGGGCTCAGTTAAACGGCTGCTGATCCAGGCGCTGCAGACAAAAGCCTCAACTGGGGACTCCACGTTCAACCTCGTGACCTTCTCACACACGGTGAGGCCGAGTCGAACGATGCACAACATACACGATATAGAGTCTGAATATTTTACACTAACGTGCAGACATGTCACCTGAAAAGAACATTTCCAGCTCCTGAGTTGTGTAGCAGTCAAATTAAGAGTGAGAATGTTTACCTGTGTTTCAGGTGAGCTGCTGGTCCCACCACATGCTCCTCTGTGCTCCTGACACCGTTTACCTGGCTCTGTCCTGGATACACGCCATCAGATGCAGCCCCGGCGACGCCGACCTCTTGGCGACCCTGAGCGTGGTCTTCTCTGACCGCGGCTGTCACGCTGTGCACCTGCTGTGCACGGACCTCAGCGACCATCCGGAGGCCGTGCTGACGGCCCTGCCCGCGCTGGCTGCTGGGAGGCCGGTGAACATCTTCTACCTGCAGGTCTCACATCAAACGGACCGCGGCAGGACCGCAGACTACCTGCAGCGGCTCACTCTGGCCACCGGGGGGCGCTGCTACGCGATTCCAGTCTGCTTCCATGGAGAACTGAAGGAGGTTTGTCTGAGTTACCAACACAGCAGGAGTGAAATCGTTCAATAGACACACACATTTGTGTGTGTGTGTGTGTGTGTGTGTGTGTGTTCAGGTGATTCCTCTGAGTGTCGTAGAGAACCACGAATCATCGACGTCCTCCCGTTCCTTCTTAATTGAACATGAGCCGCTCAGGTTGTTTTCCTTTTTCTTCTGTACAACGATGTGTAGTGACAGTCACATCACAGCAGGAGGCGTCTGGGTTCGAGCTCTAGTTCTTGTTTTGACCACCAGGTGCAGTCTGGGTAATATTCTCAGCCCTGGTACTTCGGACACGTTGACCGTTGAGTTCTTTCCTGGAGGCCGAGTTCTGGCCCGGAGGCAGGTGGACGGCTTCTACTACCTGGGCACAATAATAGAGCGAGTCCAGGTAAAAGAATGGCACAGGTGTGATGACACAGTGTTGCTGTTGTCACGGTGACGCCATCTTCCTGTGTGTACAGACTCCGGGCTGCGATGGCCTTTGGGTTGTTGCGTTTGACCGCCCAGCGAGTGTTTTGGGGTCCGCCCCGTCCCAGCGGCAGCTGGTCTGTTCCCTGGACATGGTGCGCCACTCCACCGCTCTCAAACACAGTCCCCTACCTGGTGACGCCGTTCTGTCACCGTGGGAACCGGATGAGTGGAGATATGGTCCGGGGAGAGTGACAAAGGTCACCGCCGAGGGCAGAGACGGCAGCAAAGGTGCCGTTTGATCAGACGTCTCGTCACAAGACGCTAAAGCTTCCACGCTGTGTGATTTCTCTCCTCATTCCAGACGACTCCAGTGTCCAAGTACGGATGTGGAACACCTGCGTGCTTCACCACCAGAGTCATCTGGTTTTACCCATCTCAGCATCCCACCATGACAGAATAGTGAAGGAGCTCCTCATCTCCTCCTCTCACCGCTGCCATGTTGCTCCCTGCTGCTGCTCCGGCTCACCTGTGCGCTCGCTGCACCGCAGGTGTGACACGACGGACACATTCATCCAGCCAGACGCCTCCTCATCCTCCTCCTCGGCTCTTTGTGGAGATGAAACCAGATTAACGCGTCCTCCTGCGGAGAATCTGTTGAGTGAAGGACAGCGTCCACCCTGGAGATACTGGAGGAGAACGGGGGCGGAGCCTCAACACAGACAGCCAGGTGAGGAGGAACCTAGATGTATTTAATTTATCGGTCCGTCACAGGTAAACGGGACTATTCGTAAATTATAAAGTATAAAAACATTAACTTTCCATTCAGAATTTATATTTAAAATAGTATTTGGGATTCTTTAAATGCTCCACTTCCATCATAACGTACATTAAAACGTAGTTAAATGTGGAAGTGTTTAAAGCAGGACTCTGGGTGCCTTTGACCCCCCAGGGGCCACGCGCTGGGGGCCGTCGTCCCATCCTGCCGGCTCGGGCGTCCCGCTCCCACGGATCAGCTCCTGGGCCTCCCACAGCTCCGTGTTCCAGGTGATTCCTGCTTCCAGAGGAAAAGGAGGAAACTTGGGAGGCGTTTTCTTCTCGTAAAGCAGCTTTTTACACGGGATTTTGCACAGAAGCACTTTATTTAATACTCAGGCAGATAATCTCAGATAAAATACTTGTTGAAGGTGCAATAAAGTAAAAATACAGCAGGTTCCCTCCTTAAATATTAAAAATAAAAGCAAACATAAACACAAGCAGCACCTGTCAGAAGGTAAATGATTAAAATGTTGGCTTTTGCTGTCAGAAATTGAAGGTGAGTTTAAAACTCTCTCCGGCCTTGAGGTTGACCAGCAGAGTTTGCTGCTCTGAATCCGCCACGCCAGCAGTGACGGCGTACGTTCCTGGTGGAACCCTGATGTCGAAGTCTTCGTCTGGAGACAGACCGTTCTGCCAAGACATCAGTTTTAAACTTTTTATCTTTTTTTGTTTGTGAGATTTAACATAAAAGAAAATAAAAGACGAGAGCCAATAAAATGTCACTAACTCTATCGCCCCCTGGTGGTGACTGGAAGTCAGGATTCTAGGTTATGGTAAGGGTGAACTCTTCAGGGAACACTCACTTTGTTGCCTGGAGCTGTTGCAGGTGTGATTTTCCCAGAAACGGGAGCCGGGTGGAACCTGGACAGGTGCCGCCTGTCTGTGTCGCTGGGCTCAGAGCAACAGCCCGACTCGTAGAACCTCTGCAGCACAGAACACGTTCACCTTTCAGCCCAACACGTCTGCAGCTGCAGCAGCAGCCGAAAAATCCACTGACCTCACACTGACTGGTCACCTGAGCCATGGAGCCCGCCACAGCTGCAAAGACGCCCAACCTAGCGTGTGTTTTCTGCAAAAGTGAATTCAAAAAGGCTTTATTTATTTTAAAAATCTCAATGAATAACTATTATATATAAATAACAAATATAGAAATATTTCACTGCATCACCCTAAATTAACAATTACAAGTTTAATGAATGGGTCACCATAGAAACGCCTTTGGTCCAGTCAGCGCCCCCTGGTGTACTGGAGGCCAGCGCCACCCCCACGTTGTTCCAGTCCACCGCCCTCCTGGTAGCCCGCTCCAGGACCTCCTGACCCAGGCTGGCGGAGCGCCGCAAAGACGAGTCGAGCCAGGTGAGACTGGCCATCAATCAGAACACCTGCAAGAAGCCCTAAATCAACCAGACAGGAGAGACCGGCGTTACGTTTGAGTTTGGTGAACTTGGTTAAAAAAATAGATATTTGGGGTAAAAAAAACTTCAACACAAAACAATAAGTTTAAAGGCATCATGCAAGCTTCCTTTTAAGTTGTTTAATTTGAAGACAATATAAAAACCCTGAAAGCCTCTTTAGCAGCAGCGCAAAGAAAAAAAACCTTTTAATCAGGTTTGATGATCATTTGAAAACATCAAAATGGACACACACACACACATATATATACACACACACACACACACATATAGATATATATATATACACATATATATATATATATATATGACCTAATAATCCGTTTGCAGAAATACTTTGATATTTAGTAAAAATAAAGATTCCAAGAGAAATGCAGCGGTTTTTGCGTCACCGGGTCACGTGACATGATGACACCGCCCCTTCACGCGCTGTAGCCATCAGAGAGATTAAACTGTACCTGTCCAGCGCGAGGAAGGCGGCTCATAAATGGAAACACGAGGGGCGTTACCGGCGCTTCCTACTCCGTCTCGCGCTGACGCATTTTACTGGTTTTCAAGCTTAAAATTAACAAAATTGAAAATTTTAAAACGCGGATGTTTTGCTCGGGCAACAGGAAGTGCCACGAGAAGCCACGCCCCTTAATAACACGCGGATGTGATTCGTCGAGGGCGTGGCTTAAGCTTCTCAAAAGGTTATATTTTTGCGGTTTATCGGCATTTAAAAATGTTTTAATCTAATTTACGTACGCGTTTTCCCATTTCTGTGATAACTATAAACTACAGATTTTAATTTTATTAACTTCAGGAGGTTTTAGGACTTTCTCTCAAAATGTAATACCTCAGTTATATCCAGTGAAATATTTTTAAGGCATCACCAAACGATAAATTTAAACAAGATGTGTTGGCGCGTAACCTTTGCTGTTAAATAATACCATCACCTACTGTAAAGTTGCACTTTTGTTAGTCCAGAACGCTAATTTGAAAGTTAAAAAGTACATTTTCTGCTCACTTGTCTCCTCAGCCAAATTCTTGTGCATTAAACATTTTGAGGTGTATAAAAGCGGTTCCAAGATTTGAAAGTCTCCTATAAATTTGCAGTAACAGCCGACTCACAGCCGGTTTTGGCTCAGGACTCAGAGCAGCACAGGTTTCATGTGGAGGCATTGAAAACAGACCAAAATTCCCCATTTACACGATTTATTCTGCAAAAACAAAGTGAGAGGAGCTCTATGCCATCAGCACGCAGGCTCCTCCAACAGCCTTGATCTTCTCCTCGGCCCGTCGGCTGAAGAACTTGGCCTTGACGATCACGGGCTGCTTGGGCAGTTTCCCTTTACCCAGAACTTTGTAGTAACCCTGCAAACACAAGGCCACACAAATTAAACCACAAACAGTGAAAATGAAGATAAAATCTCAAAACAGAAGCGGCAACAGTCCGTATAAACACATTCTTGATTAAATTCCAGTTCAATCTGAAACCCCAACAGAACAACTGGTCGAGTCCTGCAACATTCATTACAACTACAGACTTTATTCAGTCTGCACCCGGTTTCCCTGGAGACCAAACACACCAGCCTGTCCTCCAGGGACAATTTACAACCCTTCATAATCTGAAGCAGAATATGCAAACAACAGTTGCCATCGAGGTAAAAATCTACCAAATGTAGAGAATATGGCCACTGAAGCAGGCTCACACCATGAGCATCAACAGACGTCTGCAGAAGCTCTGGAGAGACAGGAGAACGTGCGCGGTGGTGACGTGCAAGCATGATTACATCGGCACAATCGTTCCTGCACCAATACAGGCACTATCCAGGAAATGGACGTTTTCCAGCAGCGCCTTCGTACGACTCAGACACACAGTCTGAATCTACTGAATCTCCACGTGACCAGACAAACGTAAGAGGTCAGAATCAAATCGCTGTCCTGAATCTGACCTGCACAGGCATCGGAAATTTATAAATATTCCACGACTCAAGCGGGATTTCTCTTGGTGAAAATTGCCTCATACTGAAATTTAAAGTGTGTTGTGACAGCAAGTTAAAGGGGGATTGATGCGTTACCAGCATTAGAGGTGAACTCATCAGCAGCCTAGTTAAAACTCCTGGCACATAAAAAGCTACAATACTCTTGGTTGTGTGGACCGAGTATTTAACGTTACGTTTACAATGCAGGCTGGTACTTACAGCGCGCACGGCGTTGATGATGGGGGCAGGACCGTCCGGCTTCTTCCCATAGTTGACTCTGGTCTGCTCACTCACCAACGTCCAGAGTTTGTCCAGGTTGATGGTGGGGCAGTGAGTTGTGTTCCTCTTCAGGTGGTAGTGTCTCATACCCACCTTACCAAAGTATCCTGGATGGCTGAGAAGACACAGAACGGTTATTCTCCGTTACCTTCACAGGATTTTCCAAGCTCCCGGTTACAAGTAAATGTGACACTTCTGAATATTGGCCAGTAATATAATATGGACTACTGCTGGTGGTAAATGTCTCAGCACAAAAGACTATAGATCTATGTGACTAGTCAACCAGTCTTCACTTTAAGGCTGGAACACCGATTAATGACGGGCCTCCATATTTAAGATATACACAATATCTGCAGCCTTTTCTGACCAACAATACGTCTGTTGTGTTGCAGCCAACCCGTGATAAGGTTACCAAGCCAACACTTTTTCCCTTTTAAGCGTACTCACTACTTATCGAAGTTGATCCTGTGGTGGTGCATGCCGCCGGCGTTACCGCGACCTCCGGGATGCTTCCTGTGTTTGCCTGCGGACACGAAGCACATCACCCCGCATGAGGAGAGCTCCTCACTGGCTCCCCAGACGTGCATTAGCCCAAACTTACCAACGCGACCGTGTCCGTGGCTCACATGTCCTCGGAGCTTCCTGGTCTTGGACGTCTTGGTGGGCTGTCAAAGATGACATCGGTGCACGTTATCAACACTGACGACCGTCACAGCTTCCACCACATTCCGTGTAGCTAGCCTACAAGCTAGCTGGAGATCAACACACCGCCAAGTCCAACACATTATAAGCGTTGGATAGTGGCTTCATACAACGCAATAAAGTATATAAAAACAATTTAAACCATCCTGCTGGAGAGAAGTCATAATTTAGAGGAGAATCATGCTGTGTAGCATAACGGGTAGCTAATGCTAATCCAACTGTATACCGGTGCATTACCAGGGCTGTAATACTTAACAGGGACCGCACAAAAATCGTGGGTTTTTAACACCAGCAACTTCTCTTACGTGTGCAACAGGGGGCAATTTATTTTATGTGGTTAAACCTTCAACAACAGACACATTATGCTAGCCGACTAACACGGTCGTGGCCCAGGAGATCCGGAGTCAGACATTCAGGGGTCCACAAATAATCAGATATACGCCATCTACGACAATAACGGCCCGTGTGGGCCCGTGTGGGGCGGACATGCTGTAAAACGCCATAAAATAAGGGATGGTTGTACAATCAAGCGTGGATGGCAATAGATTCAATCCACTTTCACCACACAGTCATTCATGCTAGCACCTACCATCTTGGAGGATAGTTGAAAGAGGAACGGGATTTGGAAACCTCGCGGTTTTGTTCGAGATTTTGTATATTGCGATAAAACCGGACAGCGACACCTCGTGGCGAAGAAGAGACATTAGTCAAAACTACCGAGTTTAAATTGGCTTTAAAAGATCATTTATTCATTTATTTATTTCGATTTTCACGTTTCGTATATTACAACACCGCATATATAAAATATATAATGTAATAACATTTTAAATGGTCTCATTTATCATGATATGCTTAAATGCATTATATTCAACAGAAATTTAATTTCTTATTTTACCCACTACTAGTGATGCTTTGCCTTGTTGTGGAGCTTTATTATACTGTGCTGAAATGCCATGGGAGTGAGGTTCCATCTGCCTCTCCACCAATCAAATCACCTGTGCTCCCCCTGATAGTGAACACATGTTCGTGCCATCTCTGACATCCCCGGCAGATCCACTCATGGTCTTCTGAGACAGACGTCTCGTTTCTTCGCTGCTGACGCTTCTGTCCAGGTAAGATGCAGCTAAAAGTCCACTCTTGTTGGTTGCTATTGTGCTGCTAGTCTGTCATCATGTATTTCCTTATGCATTGATAAAGATTTGAAATTTGGAAAATGACCCCTAAAGTAAAGTAGAGTGTTCTAGTGGGTCTATCAGGGTTTAACTGGAATTTGTATTCCGTACATTTTGCCACCAAACACGGGGTAAACCAGCAGTTTCACCAGATTTCTTTTGTATTCGTCTTCCCAAGAGGTCTGATCTCCAGGAGATGGCACACCTGCCTTCCAGGCGCCATGGCTACTCCCCCCACGGGCAGGCCGAACCGGCGCCCTGGGTTACCAAGGGTACAGCACCAGTCATCCCATCGGAGACCAACTCGTATCCAGCAACCAAAGCCGAGGAGCCAAACCTCCTCCTGGAAAAACAGCAACCTGCAACAGCTTTGGCTGGTTTGTTAAAAAGAATAAGGTGAGAAAACCATCTTAAGCTGTTAAAAACTAATAATTATGAATAGGTTTTAAACGTGCTGCTGCACCTTCAAGAATTAATAAACCACTTTCAAGTTATTTTGGACCACAAAAACAAGAACTAATTCATTAAATTCTACAGAATTCCCCCGGAGGCCCAGAGGATTCTGGCTCGGTCCAACAGACCTGTGGTGAGCCTGGAGCGTCTGAACGTCCAGGCTGTGCTGCTGTCCTCGTCTCTGCAGCCCGTGGTCTCTTTAGTACGGCTGCCGGGTCAGACAGAACCCCAGATCAGCTGTGAGCCCGATCAGCAGGTAATCAAATGTTCCTAATTATTTACACGAGTCTGTAAGAAGTGTCGACGCAGCACCAAGACGGGTGGAACTCATCTGCACTTGTCTGTTTGCACAGAACAGTTCTAGACAAACAGCCAACACGGGCGGGCTCTCTGATCCGGACCGAGTTCCCGTTTTGTGGAGCGAAGCGTTCCGTCCTGACGGTTCCACCTCTGACGGTTCCACCTCTGACGAGCGCGAGCAGCCGTACATCCTCTTGGATTCTGGATCTGATGACTGGGACCCAGATGAGAGAGCAGAACCAGAAATGTTTTATCTTGACCCAGATCCAGAGCAGGGTATGGTGATCCAGCTGGATCCAGAACCGCAGATGGACCAAGATCTAGATGTCGAAGCAGAGATGAAATATGAAGTTGAGGACAAACGTGAGGATCAGAGATTTGAGGAGGTGGACTTATGTTCTGGGCAACCTGAAGGTGGTCCAGACATGGAGGAGGTGAATGAGCCGCAACCAGAGGAGAATGGACCAGAACCCGAGGACGTGGGTGAGCCAGGACCTGAAGAGTGGGATGGACCAGAACCCGAGGACGTGGCTGAGCCAGGACCTGAAGAGTGGGATGGACCAGAACCGAGGACGTGGCTGAGCCAGGACCTGAAGAGGTGGATGGACCAGAACCCGAGGACGTGGCTGAGCCAGGACCTGAAGAGGTGGATGGACCAGAACCCGAGGACGTGGCTGAGCCAGGACCTGAAGAGGTGGATGGACCAGAACCTGAAGAGGTGGATGGACCAGAACCCGAGGACGTGGCTGAGCCAGGACCTGAAGAGGTGGATGGACCAGAACCCGAGGGGTTGGCTGTTGGACCCGGGCCGGGCCGGGAGCAGGTGGAGAGCGAGGACTTCTGTGCCGTGTGTCTGAACGGTGGGGAGCTCCTCTGCTGTGACCAGTGTCCTAAAGTCTACCACCTGTCCTGCCACCTGCCTCCTCTCGTCAGCTTCCCACAGTAGGTGCAGCAGGAGGGTTCTGCTAGAAATGGTCCCAGAAAGGATGGACCAGGAACTTCTGCTTCCTTTCTGTAACCCACCAGCAGAGTCAGGAACTAAACCCTGATTAGCTGGTTCAGCATTTCCCCCCCAGTGATGCTGGATTATCCAGACATGAATTTACTGCATGTTTCCCTGGATGTGATGTTCTAGACACTCCTCATAGATGTTCCCCATATCTACTGCAGTCATGTGACCCAGGAGCCCTTGTAGCATAAGAAAGGAGGTAAAGCTCCTGCTACAGTAAAGGGCAGAGGCGTGCACTGCAGAATTGTGTTCTGGTTGTGCAGAATTGTGTAGACTTGGAGTCAGCGGCGCCTCTCGGTCCCGTCCGTCAGCATCAGCAGCTTCTGTGTGTCCCACAGGGGCGACTGGATGTGCACGTTGTGCAGACCCGACCAGGGAGCCGCCGGCGCCTACGACTGCGAGAGCTCGCGCTCCCTCCGCGGCGTCCACGCGCTCTACACGCTGTCCAACCAGGAGCAGAGGGTGAGCTTCTCAGGCCGGTTTCCTCCTTCGCTAACGGACCCGACACGAGCCTTCGGCCCGTTTGGACGCGCTGTGTCACACCTGTGTCACAATGACGGTTTGTGTGTTTCCTGTGCAGAGGTGTGAGAAACTGGCGTTGCAGCTCTACAGCCACAGACTGAGCGGCCCGTTCCAGCAGCCCGTCAGCCCACTGGTCAGTCTGATGGATCAGCCCCTGATCCTGAGAGGATCTCCTTGGTCTTCTGGTTTCTGAGTTTTGTTCTTTGCAATCAAACGGAGCAAAAGTTGCAAATGGATCCGTTTGCGTATGAAAGCGCATGTGTGCTGCCTCCAACCCCGTGTGAATGTGTGCCTCCAAGGCCCGAAACTACTACCAGATCATCAAGAGGCCCATGGACCTGTCGGTGATCCGCAGGAAACTGGACAAGGCCAACACGCTGCACTACTTCTCCGTGGATCAGTTCCTCCAGGACGTCCTGCTCATGTTGAGGAACTGCGCCACCTTCAACTACGTGAGTTCTCAACTTTCCCTGTCAAACACGAGCTTCTGATCTTCCAGCTCTGTTTCTGCCGCGCAGCCGGACTCAGAAGTTGCCCAGGCTGGTCGGAGCCTGGAGGTGTTCTTCCTGAGCCGACTGAAGGAGGTGTTTCCTGACCGGAGGTTCCCCACGGCCACCCAGGAGACCATGAACAGAGCGCGGCTGCGGTGGCTCCGCAAGAAGAAGGAAAGTTCCAGGAAGAAGAAATATTCCTGATGTTTCTGAGTCGGAACGCTCGCTGAGACCGAACGATCCTCTTCTGTACATCAGAGACTGCTGATGTAGCTCAAGTTCAGAGAAATGAAGACAGAAGGTTAAAATAATGGTTAAAATCTGTGTTCGACAGGATGTAAATGTGTGGCAACGCTCATTTAACCACCTGCTTTATACTTGGGGTCTGTTTAAAAATCCTTTTTATATTTAAATGCCAAATACTGCGCTAAAGTCTAGTTTGATTTAGCAGCTAGTAGCTAACTGTGTGAGCCGTTAGTGCCCTTTTATAATTACACACTTTTGTCCTGGTTCATTTCAACATCCGAAGGTCAAAGGTCGAATCCAGATGGAGGAACAGAATCTGCAGAAAAGAAAGAAAAATGCACAAAGTTCCACGTACGTTGAAAGGAAAAGAGCAGGTTGGGAAATCAACAGGAGCCGTGGAAGAGCGGTCAATGACCTCACTTCCTGTTTGGTCTTGCTTTGCACTTCCTGTTTGCTCTTTTCTGGGTTGGTTGGAAAACTAACAACGAATACAAAATATATTTCAACTATGCTGTGGTGTATTTTAGTGATCGGGCTTCTGAAGCCACTGGAGGGATCTTCTGGGATCATTTCAACATGTTATTTTAATTCCTTCTGAGCATCATCAGCTCTTCGTTTGTCCTGACGTCAATCTTTCATTGCATGTTGAGTTTTATTGATCAAAGTGCATGAAGTCATCATGAAGGGATCCTTTTCCAGATCACCGCAAGGCTCTTGTATGAAATGTAATCTGCTCGTCGTCTGTGGAGCCAATAAAAGAGGCTGAGATGCATGAAGTCATGTGATCGTGGCCCTTTGATCTGCGTTTGATCTCAAACGTTTCATCCATAAATGAGAGGAGCTCATTAACGCTGAGATAAAATAGGGGAAATTGACCGTGCGAGAGCCTCAAAGGGGGTCGTTGGGTCCTCGCGTCCGTTCAGGCCTCGTTTATTCAGCCCAGTAAACCGCTCGCACCTCACAGGGACGCCCCCCACACACGCACATGCACGCACGCACACACACGCATGCACATGCACGCACACACACGCACACACGCACGCACACAAAGAAGAAAACAATCTGAATGAATCCGTCTGATTTGAGGCGAATCCGCTGATGAGGGTGGATCGGGACCTTGTGTGTTCAGGAGTTAATGGATCTCGCACACAGGAATTCAAACATGTTTTTCCATATTTTCCCATATTTTCCGTGCGGATGCCCCCCCGCCCAGGACAGAAACTTGGACCAGGTCTTGAAGCCATAAACCTCGGAGCGCTGGAATGAGCTCAGAGACCGGCGGCACACAATCGGAAACATGTGAAAAACATCCAAGCTGCCCGAAACAGAACAGGCATCATAAAAGTTCTGAAAAGTATCGAGTTGCTGGGCGTGTGTAGCGCCCCCTGGTGGCGGGCCGACTCCTAATGAGACATTTGAGAGGTTCTGCTGGACGGCTGGACCTGGGCCAGGAGTCCAGAGCCCTGCTGTCGCCACTTTGACCCTAAAGTTACTTAAGATGAAGTTTAAGACTTTGAAGCAGCGAGTTCAGTCCGACACCAATTAGGCCTGATGCTCATTAGCAGGAAGAGCCTTGACGACGCCCGTCAATAAATCGATTCCCTTCAGTGAAAGTGTGTTCTGGAGCGCCGACAGTGGTCCGATGGATCGTTGCTGGTCAGAGCATCAAGGATAGAACACTCTAAACACGCCGTTCGTTGACGTTAATTAGGTCCTGTTGCCATTGGCTACACAATTCCTGCTCATTTATAACCAACACGTCATCAAGCGGAATGATCGGTGGACGCCACCGGTGCCGGTTCTGAAGATCACGACCACATTCTGGAGAGTCGGGCCTTTCCTCCCTCTGACAACATTCATCCAAACGACCCTTTTCCCACCAACAGCGCCCCCTAGAGATGAAAGGCTTTACAAACGGCTGCTTCGAACATCAAAGACACCTCAGAGACAGTAAATTTAGCGGCTGCAAAGGTTTCGTGTTAGTTTAAGCGGAAACTTCGGCTCCGCAGGTAATCTGCCGCTCTCAGAAGATTCCAGACACGTTATGCAACGATCTGAGCCTTCTGATGATCGGGGGGGGGGGCTCGCCGGTGTGGTGGTGGGTGCGTGGCGGCGTCCCTGTGAGGGCCTCCTGCCTGGTGCTCTCTCCTCCTCGTCTGATTAGAGGTGCACGGCTGCACGCTCGTCCTGGAAATGAAACAGGAATTTGGCCGGAGGGTTCAAAGCAATTTCACTGCCATATTTGTATTCTGGGGCCGTTTGGGTTGGTTCTGGTCCAAACGGCTGATTGAGGTCATGAAGCTAAAACCAGTTAGCATTAAAATTCCTGCTGCACTGGGGCGACCTGAATGCATCACACACACACACACACACACACACCCGCGCGCACACACACACACACACGCAGTTTCTCAGTCCTGCAGCGACAGTTTACACAAGGCAAAAACTAACATTTGGAATAACGGGAACTATTTCTGACATACGTGCACGTTGTTTACATGATGACTGATATGATCCAGGCTGGAACAATTCTGGTAACAAAGCAAGTATGTAAATACACTAAACCAGCACAGACGGCTGCCGCGCCGCCATCAGGTTATGAAGTGGCCTTTTTTTAAGAGTGTGTGTGTGTGTGCGTGTGTGTGTGTGTGTGTGTGTGTGCGTGTGTGTGCGTGTGTGTGTTTGGGCCACTAACTCTGCATGCAAACAGATCAAAAACATCCATTTTTGAAGCGAGCCCACAGTCCCAGAGTGGGAGTAGAGGAGTGGGAATGTTCTGCCAGCGTGGCGCTCGCTCTTTAAAGGGGGCGGGGCTTATTCGTCAGGACTGCAGCCGGCCACCAGGGGGTGATCACTGGCTGATCAAGCTCCACGTACAGAATTAGGAAAGCCAGTTTTAGCAGGTTTTCCCAGAACTGGGATGGCGTGACTTCCATAACTCCTCTTTGTTAACAGCCCTGAAGGCTGCGGCGTTCCAGAATCGTTCCAGTCGGCCGTGACCTTTCGGTACCTCTGCAGGAACGGAGCAAGGCGGGAGAGGCGGGAGAGGCAAGAAGGACGGTAGCCAGAGAGAACTCTGCTGGATATAGTGCAGAGAAGAGGTGAGGCGTTTAGAGGGGCGCCTGCACCCACACAGGGAGGGGCGCTTGGTTTACACGCCTTCTGCTCCCTTCACTGAAGAGGTGGGGGGGGGCGGCATGCACTGGACGGAGCATTTAGAGCCCCGACGCTCAGAGACACAACACAGAACCCACCCAGGACCTGAGAGAGAACAGGCATGAACGACGTCAAGCTGGCGCTGCTGGGGAGCCCGGGGGCCGGCAAGTCAGGTGGGTGGGCACGATCCTTCCTCAGGAACACTTTAAGGCTGCCAACTTTACAGCTCAGAGGGCTCAATTATCATCATCTTTATCCAAAATGAGGTCATTTGTGAGTGATTTTAAGATTCACCCCCACTGGATCAGAAAATCAGCTGTTGCTAAATCAGTTTTATGACTTTTGTGACCATAAATAAGGGGGGAGCAGAATCCTCCTGATTAGCAAGCTAGCAATTAATGAAGGTGTGTGTGCGCTACCGTTGATGAGTTGACCGTCTCCCTTCCCCACAGCCGTCCTGGTGCGGTTCCTGACCCGACGCTTCATCGGTGAATACGCCTCCAACGCCAGTAAGAGTTTCCAGCCTTTGGCCCTGAACTTCCACCTCCTTTAATAAGAACGTTTGTGGCTTCGCTTTATTCCCGATCCAGATTCTCTTTACCATAAAAGGCTGTCCGTCGACGGCCGGCAGCTGAACCTGGAGGTGTTCGACCCCTGTTCCCAGGTACAGACGCATCACCGCCGGCTGTGGAGGGAACAAGCTCCTCTCAGCTGGTCTGCTTCTTACTAAATTCCCACTTTAATTGTAATTAGCGCTTGAGACTGTTGGAGACACAAACAAGCAGATCCGTGATCAGGAAGTCCGGAGGAGCTTCACAGAGGTGTTGACGGAGACATTTTGGAGGCTTCTGGAAGCTAGCCAAATTCTTAGTGGGGAAAACCTCGTCGTCAGGGTAACGGAGACGATACGCAAGCGTTTGTTCTCTTCGTTCTGGGACAGAAACATCGGACAAAGAGGAGTAGATGTGAGGGTGGAGCCCGGGGCCTTTGAACGACCCTGGATCAGGTGGTTCCTCTGCGCGTCCTGGCCCATTGAGCCCAACGCTCTGAAAACCTTCCTAAACCTTCTTACTCGCCTCACTAGCGCCCCCACAGGCTTTACAGCCCTTTGGGTTTATTAGAATACCGCTGGTAAACTGGTAGTTAGCGCACGGTAACGACACCCTTTCAGGATAAAACGTTTTTGAGGAACCTGGAGCTCCTAATGAGGAAGGAACCCGAGAGGTTTTCCAGTGAGCTGAGGCTCCGCCCCCGACCCCCCCGCAACATTTGTCCCACGTGAAGCTAACGAAACCACTGAGTTTTACCTCGTTATGAGATTCAGAACATTGACACGGATCTGCTGATTTACACTGTAAAACTTCTGTGACTTATAAAGTAACAAGGAGGCGGAGCTCCGAGCTAGCATGAGAATTAAGAGCGGTGTTGTTGTGGGCAGGGTTCAGGAGCCCGGCGGGTCCTGGAGGAGCCCATGGACTGGGCGGACGGGTTCCTGGTGGTCTACAACATCAGCGACCGCGCTTCTTTCTCCAACGCCACGACGCTCCTGCGGCAGATTCGGGAGGCTCGTGTGGAACACTGCAAAGGGTCAGCGGCAGGTTCTGATTCCAGACGCTCCGTCCTTCCCCACGTTTGCTTCCTCTAGCGGGATGGGGAACGCCGCACGGGGGAGGGGGGGGCAGCTTTGGTCTCCATAAGGAGCTCGGCGGAGCATTAGGTTCTGGCTCCACGTCCGCAACGCGAAGAATGCGTCTTAAATTCAGCGTCTGGCAGCAACATTAAAGGACGGAGAGAAATCCTCTCCTGGAGCCAGAAAAATACTAAATATAATATATAAATATACTAAATAAATATTCCTAAAATATTTTTTAGGAATTATGAATGTAGGAAAAGTTAATGTGCGTTTTAAAAATTCCGGTGTAGTGTTAGCATCCTCCTGCTAGCATAGCTTAGCCATTCCCACATATTGGTAATAATATGGATTTCAAGGGCTCCAACGGTGGGTCCACAATTGTCCCCCCCCCCCCAATTGAAGGCAGGTCCCCCCCAGATGAGTCGCCAGTTCATGGCAGGGCCCTATATGAGCGTTCCGGGGTTCGGTACCTTGCTCAAGGGTACCTGGGCAGCTGGGCAGGTGTTCTGGCAGCCCCTACTACCAGAACACCTTCCATGGTTTGTCTGCCCTGGAGCTGGACCCTCTGCTGCTCGGCCCAGTTCTGCCCCACCACCCCCACTGGTGGCACCTCAGGTTTTCCTATAAACGACTGTTTTTAAACGGCTGCTGGTTTCTTTTTTAACCGAGCCTTCGAAGGTGAAGACCAGGGTGCTCCTCTTTCAGGGAGGTGGAGGTTCCCGTCTGCCTGGTGGGGAACAAACAGGACCTGTGTCACGCCCGGCTCCTGCGCGAGGCCGCTGCCTGGCTCAGGAGAACCGCTGCCTCTTCCAGGAGGTCTCGGCGGCCGAGAGCTACCAGGACATCTCCATCCTCTTCACCCAGCTCATCCGGCAGGTGCTGGAGCAGCTGAAGCAGCGGGCCGACAAACGGCGCTACAGCGGCTCCAGATCTATGGCCAAACTCATCACCAACGTCTTTGGGAAGAGGAGGAAGTCGGTGTGAGGAGCCAGTAAGACCACTGGTCAAGGACTGATGTACTGGTCAGGAAACACATGCAGAGTGTACTGGGAGACTCCCGCCAACCTGGAAAAGGTGGCGATGACGTCGCCCCTGGTGGCGAACTGCACAACAGCCCTCGGTGTTAGCCGGTAGAGACATTTACTCTGTTGGTGCCGTTCGGTCGTCGGGGGGCGATGGCATCCACTTTTGGCACAATTTGCTTTTTGTGTTCAGCGAACAACAAATAATTTGTTTGTAAAAAAAAGTCCAACTAGCTAAGACGCTAGCACTATAGCTGACTGTAGCGCTCATTAGCAGCTGTTAATGTTCGTCCGATAAACTCAAGAGTCCATTAAACTGTACTGCAGCAACAATATTCAACAACTTTTATGCTAACAGCAAATTTAAGACATTTTCTCCTGTTTGAATTTCTATACGTCACTTTTCTTTCAGTAGTTATGTCAGATTATTGCTCTGTAAACATAGAAATAAGTAAAATAGTTGTCGTCACTCAAGTGCAGACCTGCTCTGAACTCTTTCAAGGACCTTCTGGCTGCTCTGGGAGCACAAACACAAAGGAATAAAGCCCAAATCTGCACTGAAGCCTGTTTTCACAGCTGCTTTTGAGCGGTTAGCTTGGTTAGCGTTAGCCGCCAAGATGAGAAGGTTTTCACAAGGAAGGAGACTTCAGAACATGTGGAACTGCAGCATGGAGGAAGAGGAGGTGATGGAGGAGGAGAAGAGGAGGAGGAAGAGGAGGTGATGGAGGAGGAGAAGAGGAGGAGGAAGAGGAGGTGATGGAGGAGGAGGGAGGAGGAGAAAGAGGAGGTGATGGAGGAGGAAGAGGAGGTGATGGGGAGGAGGAGAGAGGAGGAGGAGGAGGTGGTGGAGGAGGAGGGAGGGGGGAGAGGAGAAGAGGAGGAAGGAGGAGGTGATGGGAGGAGGAGGGAGGAGAGAAAGAGGAGGTGATGGAGGAGGAGAAGAGGAGGAAGAGGAGATGGTGGAGGAGGAGAAGAGGAGGAAGAGGAGAATGGTGGAGGGGGGAGGAGGAGGAGGAGGAGGTGGAGGAGGAGGGAAGAGAGGAGCTGTTGGGAACCTCGAGACAGTGAAATATTCAACTATTCATTAATTGTTGCATTTTGACTATAAAACTGTTTCTTTCTGGGAGCCATTTTGATTCTTTAATCATTAAAGAACCAGATTCTAAACACATGTGAGCAGTGAAATATGTGATGACCCTGATCCTGACCCTGACCCTGACCCTGATCCTGATCCTGACCCTGACCCTGATCCTGACTCTAACCCTGACCCTGACCCTAACCCTGACCCTGATCCTGATCCTGACCCTGATCCTGACCCTGACTCTGACTCTAACCCTGACCCTGACTCTAACCCTGACCCTGATCCTGACTCTAACCCTGACCCTGATCCTGATCCTGATCCTGACCCTAACCCTAATTCTGACCCTGACTGTTGCTTCCCACATTCCGACTGAGCTCTTTTCCTGGAACTACGGGGAAAACATCGGCGCTTCCACCGGAAATTAAAGTTAAGCATCACTTGATAAGGTGCTAGTTTTTGTTATTTGTGCTCAACTTTAATTAAACCATCCGGGACATGAGGTGTTTCTCCAAAGCCTCCAGCCAGGACGGATTTCAAGTCCGTGAAAGACAAAAATAACTGGTTTGGACTGGTTTTGACCTGTAATGCACACAGTGACCGCTAGATGGCGCAGTTTCGCCTCGAAAGTTTGAGGATTTTAGCTGCGGCAAATATTCAGATGATTTCATTGATTAATGGTGACCAGTAAAATTACATTTAATGATTTTCAAGTGTTTCTGAGAAAAGTGGACAAAAATGGAAGTTTGTTCCGGTTAATAAATATTCAGGAGATTGTTTAAAATAACAAGGTCGAATACTTAATACATAAAAACTCATATTTCAACACTCACATGCGATTTCAGTAGTTTCACTTTTGCTATTTTTCTTTATTGTTTTTACATTTTTAATCAAATGTGTATTTTTCCATATTCACTTTCATTAATTTTAGAACTTAATGATGTTGAAAATCAAGAATTGTAATTAATAACCCGTCACTGTTCAGAAAGAGTCTGATGCAGGAGAGCGCCCCCTAGGGTGCACGGACGAGCACGTCCAGGACGGCAGCGGCCGTGGCGACGCCCGCAGCGGTGGCTGATGGGTAATTTCTGGATGGAGCCCAGCAGAAACGCCTCTGACACAAAGAGACATGGAGATGAAACGAAAGCAGGAATCTGCTGGAGCGAAATGCTTCCTGCCTAAAGCTCCAGCTTCCCTCCATCCCGACTCCCTTTTTCCGAGGACAGATGGAAAAGGAGCCTCGAGCGTGGCCTTGTGGCTTCAGGTCACTGGGCTCATTTGGCCCCCGTGTGGAGGAGGAATTGGTTTTGGCTCGGCCGAGGACAATCATCCCAACTGAGAGGATTGGATGCTGCCGGGACACGGCGGGAGCCAATCGGAAAGGCCATCGATCAGTTCCCCTTCGTCTCACAGCTGGCGAGCTCGTCCCCGCTCCAATCTACCAACTCCGGCTTAAAGGAGATCGGTGGGCTTCCAAAGACCTGAACCCTCCGCTGACACGGCTCCACGTTGGGGCCTCCGACGGCTCGACACCCAGTTTCTCTGCCTGCAAACACAGCCAGCTGAACCGTCTCTCCTTTAGAAACGAGGAAACGGTGGAACAATTATCCAGCAGCTCTCTGGGATCCAGTCAGTGGGATCAACAGAAACGTTCCCACACAATCAAAGATCTCTCTTTGGGCCACATGTGACGCTGAGCAGCGCCTCAGGCTGGTTGCTCCTCCACCAGGGCCAGAGACCAGGGCCAGCCACAGAGACCAGAGACTAGGGCCAGCCACAGAGACCAGAGACCAGGGCCAGCCACATAGACCAGAGACCAGGGCCAGCCATAGAGACCAGAGATCCACTTCCGTTCCTCCGAATCCACTTCCGTTCCTCCAAATCCACTTCCGTTCCTGCGAATCCACTCTGTTCCTCCAAATCCACTTCCCTTCCTCCGAATCCACTTCCGTTCCTCCGAATCCACTTCCCTTCCTCCGAATCCACTTCCGTTCCTCCAAATCCACTTCCGTTCCTCCGGATCCACTTCTGTTCCGGTTCCAATGGAGGTTCCCTCCCGTGATGTCGACCAGACAAGCAGCGCTTCCGTGAACCATCACCTCCATTCGCCCTCTCCGCACCGACAGATGGCCAAAAAGGCTTCGTGTGTTCGCTAATGAAGGACGCAGCTCCAGCTCACCTTAAATGTCAGGCTGCTTTTAGCGCAATTAGGCTAATGGGGTCCAAGTCTTTGAGGAGCCGCTAATGCTCGGGCCAGCGCGCCGCTGCTGGGGCTCACGGGCGTCACAATAATGGACAAGAGGGGGCTGTTATCAGCACGTGCATTTATCTCCACGGCTGATGAAGGACGAGACACTAACCATTATCACCCAGAGAAACTATTTAATTAGATGCATTAATAATTAAGCTAATTAGCTCCCATGTGCCTCTCAAATGAAGAGGCAACCCGGAGCTTCGCTTGCACCTCATCAGCTGATTAATTAGTGTGTTGATCGTTAGCTGTCTCGAGGCCTCTATAGGATCCGATGAGAGGGCGGATAATGAGGAGCAGTCCATCAATGGTGCTGGTTAATTAGTGTGACCTGATCCAGGGGCCATGTTGGAACATTTGTTTACGCCGCAGCTTCTAATGAGGGAGATTTAGAGCTGCGTCGTTTGTGGACGCCACTTCTGGGCCCTGAAACCCTCAAAGAGAAACTCGGCTCGAGATTACGTGGGATAAGGACGACATCAGCGTGGGATAAGGACGATATTAACATTGGATAACGACGATATTAACATTGGATAACGACGATATCAACGCGGGATAAGGACGATATTAACATTGGATAACGACGATATCAACGTGGGATAACGACGATATTAACATTGGATAACGATGATATCAACGTGGGATAAGGACGATATTAACATTGGATAACGACGATATCAACGTGGGATAACGACGATATTAACATTGGATAACGACGATATCAACGTGGGATAAGGACGATATTAACATCGGATAACGACGATATCAACGTGGGATAAGGACGATATTAACATCGGATAACGACGATATCAACGTTGGATAACGACGATATCAACGTGGGATAAGGACGATATCAACGTTGGATAGCGACGATATTTACGTCGCATAACGATCCACCTTCTGCGCGGTCTCCCGCC
Source organism: Takifugu flavidus (assembly GCF_003711565.1). Taxonomy (NCBI): domain Eukaryota; kingdom Metazoa; phylum Chordata; class Actinopteri; order Tetraodontiformes; family Tetraodontidae; genus Takifugu; species Takifugu flavidus. Next base: position 9,417,185 of record NC_079532.1, read on the forward strand.
CAAATCCTCACGTGGTGACCTGCAGAGGGCGCCCGCGCGAATGTTCTCCCGATGAATCGGGACCGTTTTCCCTTGACTCCCCAACATGTTGAGGGTGTTTGTGGTTTACAGAAGCGCCCCCCCAGGAGGAATCTCGCTGTCCAATATTTGACCTTTCCTTCTCAGCCCATCACGCTCTTTGTCATCCTCAAAAACACACATGGCTTTACTGCACGCGCGCGAGAGCGCACTCGCGTGCACGCCCCGCATCTGCCAGCGCTTGGACTACAGGGCGCCCTGGAGATAATTGGTGTCCTTGGAGTTGAATAAGCTCATTCTAAAACACCTCAGGCGCGCGCCGTCCTGCTGCGCGAGGCTCTATTGAATAATTGATTCGGGGAGGGAGGGGGCGGGTCCTATCAGATCTGAGCATAATGACTTTATATAATTAGCACGCGGCGTGGGGGAGGGGGCGAGAGAGATGGGAGGGAGAGAAAGATGGAGAGAGGGAGGAGAGAGAGGGAGAGAGGGAGGGGTGGAGAGAGGGAGAGAGAGAGAGGGAGGAGAGAGAGGAGGGAGAGAGAGGAGAGAGAGAGAGGGAGGAGAGAGGGGGGGGTGGAGAGAGGAGGGAGCTCCGCGCGGAGCCTCGTTCGAGGACAGCTCGTGAGCCTGTGCAGACGCGCGGATGCTTCGGCTGTGACATCAGCGCAGATAAGAGAAGAAGAAGGACCTGGTGAGCTGAGCGGGGGGACACCGGCTCACGCGGACACCCCAGGCACGAGACGCGGAGCGTGCGTCCGCGTTTCTCCTCCTCGAAGTTTGAGCGTCACCAACAGCGAAGATTCCTGCTGATCCCAAGAAGAACCGCAGAATTCCTGCAGCCTGAGTGTTTGCGGGAGGATGGTGCTGGACACGGAGGAGAGTGAGTACAGATGTGCGTGTGTGTGTGCGCGCGCGCGTCTGCAACGACATCGGCGCGTGTCCGATCTCTGTCAACTTTACAGGAAACCTTGAAAGCTAAAGTCCTTTATTTATTTGTTCCACCGTGAAACATCAAAGAGAGCAAGAGTGGTTAACGGTTAACTAACGGGTTAACTAACGGGTTAACCGGTCAGGAAACGCACACAGACGATGTTTAAGCTGATAACACGGCGTCGAGCGTTGGGTGTTGGAGGCGGATCCAGCTGGGTCACACCTGTAATGTCCTGCCCCCCCAGGTGTGTCTCTGGTGTCCCTCCAGTCCAGGGAGAAGCCGCGGGGCTGCGCCGGCTGCAACGGGAAGATCCGGGACCGCTTCATGCTGCAGGCCTTGGACCGGTACTGGCACGAGGACTGTCTGAAGTGTGCCTGCTGCGACTGCTGCCTGGGCCGGGTGGGCTCCACCCTCTACACCCGGGCCAACCTCATCCTGTGCCGCAGGGACTACCTGAGGTAACCAGAACCGCTCCGCGGGTCGGGGGGGGGTGAAGGGTGAAATTAGCCGGGTTGGACGGGCCGGCGGATCCTCCGGGATCGTGTTCAGGGCAGCGGCCCGATGATGGAGGCAACAGATGTGTCAAAGTGGATTTAGAGCCTCTTGATGAGCCGCAGGAACCAGAGAGGGAGAATGTGCACGTGAGCGTGCACAGGTGTGGACGCTCACGTGCACAGGTGTGGACGCTCACGTGCACAGGTGTGGACGTGCAGAACAGCAGCTTCAGCTTCTTTCCACGTGTTGATTCATACGGAAACGCTGGCAAATCTTAAACTTCACAGACGTTTGGGTCAGAAGTCGCAGCCCCAAAATGTGAGGACACGTTTCTGCTAACGATGACGATCCAACGCTGCCTGAGGTGAGGAAGAGCGGAAGAGTCGGGAAGAAGAGTCCGGGAAGAAGAGTCCGGGAAGAAGAGTCCGGGAAGAAGAGTCCAGGAAGAAGAGTCCGGGAAGAAGAGTCCGGGAAGAAGAAGAGTCCGGGAAGAAGAGTCCAGGAAGAAGAAGAGTCCAGGAAGAAGAGTCCGGGAAGAAGAGTCCGGGAAGAAGAAGAGTCCGGGAAGAAGAGTCCGGGAAGAAGAAGAGTCCGGGAAGAAGAGTCCGGAAGAAGAAGAGTCCGGGAAGAAGAGTCAAGGAAGAAGAGTCCAGGAAGAAGAGGCGTCCATGTGCTCGTGCGTGCTGAAGCACCCTGTTAGCGTCCCTGTTAGCCTCCCACGTAGCCAGTAATTCAGTTCTTTTGTGTGATATTATGGGATGTCCACAGAGTTACAGCTGTTCCTCGGAGGTGTTTCCTGAAGCTTTAGACACCAACGGGAACCAGCTGCAACAGGTGCAGAAAGTTTGGATAGTTTTGATCTTTAAAAACCCGGTAAGGACGGGTTCTAATCTGGGGTCGCCTCTGGATCTGATCACACCTGTAAGAGGGCGCGGAGCCCTCTGGACCAGGTGAGGAGGGATGTCCCCCCACCCTGAACCCCCTCCGAGGAGCCTCCTCATGACCTGACGGTCCCGTGCAGACGGACGCGGGTCAGGAGGGCGCCTCCCCTCGGGAACAAGCGGGTCTGCTGGGTCAGCAGGAGAACTCCTGATTCCTCGGCCTCGTTCTGAACTCGTGTCAGTCTCATGCACGGTCCAGCTGGATTTGGTTGGAGCTAAGTCTCTCATTAGCCGCGCTGCACTTAAGAGACCAAAAGCCCTTTTGACAGTTAAATTGGCGAGATTGCCTCCTGTTTTCCTCATCATTCCCGGTTCAGGCCGAGAGCCTTTGAAGAGCCGGATTAAAACCATGTGATTTCTTTTAATTGGACCATTAGTAGAGAATTAGCATTGAGCTTTGCAGCCTCGTTAAGGAGAATGAAAAACCCACCAGGTGCCCGTTCAGGACTCGGGCTCGTTAGATCAGAACGTTCAGCTAATTAGCGCTCTTTGTTCCAGCGTTGCTCGCTCATTGGCCGACGTTTTTCCCTGTTGCGGCGCTGGGAAACACGCTCGGCGCTCCCGCGGATCTCGCCTTTCCAAACCTCCCTTTGGGAGGGGGCGCCGTCTGCAGCGGCTCAGGGAACAACATGGTACGTGGGCTCGCCGCTCCGGGGATCCGCTCCGGGGATCCGCTCCGGGCCCGCTCCCGTTTCTCTCCCCGGGTCCTGAGGTGGATCCAGAGGCTCTCGTCCCAGCACGGCCTCCTGTCCTGATGCTCGCTCCTCACCGTTACCTGTTCGGACCTTCTGGCCTTTGGGATCCCGAACATCTGAGGAATTCTCCTCCGGGCTGCTCGACCTCACCGTGATCGCTGGGATCTCGTTGAAATGCGTCCTCAGACATTTATTCTCCCCTCAGGCGGCTTTTTAATGAACGTTCTCTCACGTGCAGCCTTGATTCCACCTTTATGACCAAATACCTGCAACGAGGCGTCTGAGCTCTGCGTGTCGCCCTCTCTGCAGACTCTTCGGGGTGACGGGGAACTGTGCGGCCTGCAGCAAGATGATCCCGGCCTTTGAGATGGTGATGAGAGCCAGAGACAACGTCTACCACCTCGACTGCTTCGCCTGTCAGCTCTGTCGCCACAGGTAAGAGTGGGTTAGCAATTAGCTATCTTAGCAATTAGCCGCAGAGATCAAATTCAACCTGACCTAATGAGGAGGTGATCTGGTGAGCATATTAGCCATGCAGAAGGTGGAGGAACGTAGCCTCAACGCAGTGGTAGACCTGCACAGCCCCGCAATCATGACAGATTCATTTCCTGATGATGAGCGGCGGATGTGGTTGAAACTGTGGCTGAACGCTGAAAATATGCCTGAAATGCTCCTGTGGGACCTGCTGCTTCACTGGGGTTGAGGCAGGAACCCAGACTCAGCTCCGTGTTTTCATGTGTCTCCGCAGATTTTGTGTGGGAGACAAGTTTTTCCTCAAGAACAACATGATCCTGTGCCAGCTGGACTACGAAGGAGGCCACCTTAGCGGCAGTGGCGAGAGGCCGCCGCAGTAAGAGGTGAGACGGGGACGGCGCTGAGCTACAGCCCAGACAGCTGCGCCCTCCCGCTGCCTCAACGTACGCTCAGACCTGTCCTAAACCCGAGCCCACTGGCACTAGCATGGGCCCAGTTTAGGGAACTTAGGGAACCGTTAAACACCAACTCCACAGATGGCTGCCAGCCAGATGGGCGGGGCATCAAAGGCGTTTGCCTTGTTCTTTAGACTGACGGCGGCTGCAGCGCTACAGTCCAGCAGGGTTAGCGTTAGCGTTAGCGTTAGCCAGCTTCAGAGGAGGCAGGCTGGTGCTGCCTGGCTACACAGGGTTTAAGCTAAGCTAATTATCCTCTATCACTCCCAGCTGTTGAGGGAAAAACACATTAAAATGAAGGTTGTGATGTTTGAGATGATAAATGTTTATTTGCTTTTGTTGCTAATGGAAACTGCTGTGACATTTGCTTATTTTAAAAAAATAGATTTAACATAAACCCAAATGTCACCATCTGATTAATAATCCATGTTTGCAGCAGCCAGAGCTCTATTTCAAACATTTCCGGCTCGTTCCGGCTCGTTCCGGCACGGACGACATGTAAAACTCTCAGTTCATTTGGGAGAAGGGTTTGGGTTATTCCCCCCCCCCATGTTGGCAAGAGTATAAATTCCACAAAAAAGCTTAAAAGAGCAAATGGGGGAGAGTTTGAAGGCGAGTGCAGCAGGAACCATGAGAGGCTTCAGATCTGACAGTCTGAGGTTGTTTCTCCACGTGTGTGAGGATGGAACAGAGCAGAGGAGCTTCGCTGCGTCTCCGTTTCCAGGGTTGATAATAATAACGATCATTCTCTCCAGAAGAGTTTTAACCTTCACTGAAGCTCATTTCTGGCTCTGCTGGCTTCATGGGGGATGATAGTCGGGTTGATGCTGGTGGGAACATCTCCTCCATCAGAACCCTCCCTGGACGCGGCTGTGCTGACGTCCACGCGTCCGTTTGTCTGTCTGCAGGTCAACGGCCTGTTTCCGACTGGACTCTGGCGGAGCGGCGAGGAGCAGCCGAGCGCCGCCGTCGGGAAGCGGAGGGAGACTTTGAGCTCGGAACGTCGTCACTTCCTCTCGGTCCAAACCACCATTCCAAACTGGGCAAACGTGACGGATGGAGAGGAACCAGCGAGGCGCTCGCCGCTCCCGAGCAGCGTAATCAGGAATTCTGCCCGGCTGCTGAACACAAACTCATTTCCCTCGTTGGGACTCGAGCCGAGCGCCTTTCCTCAAACCGCCGCAGGTTTGCTTCTAAAGCTGCTTTTTTCCCGGACTCATTAAGATTTAGCTCAATTCCTGCGAGTGCTCGTTATTCAACACAGGCAAGTTTTAATTGGAAGCAAATCTGCCAAACGCTTAAAA